>NC_057803.1:177100991-177102192 GCF_018294505.1 Triticum aestivum
ATGAACAGGATCCCGTTTCGAACATGGCCAGTCGAACGCAAGGCCGTTTCCTCCGTTCTGTGGTACGCCAGGCCTTGTTTCCATCGCCTATTCCATCCAAGCCCTCCCGATCAACACGATGCATTTCGTTGCCTCCCCATGAACACAACGCATTCCGTTGCCTCCCCATGAACACGACGCATTCCGTTGCCTCCCCATGAACACGATGACGACGTTGTTTCTCCGTTCCGACCCAGCCATGTACACGAGCCCTGGCCATACGTATGTGCGAGTAGGCGTTTGAGACCCCGCCCATATGTACACATATGTGGCCATATTTTCTTTCTTGCACCCTGGACGCTGTACGTACGTGTACATGCTACGCGCGCGCCTCTACTATGACACGTGCGCGCCTCTACATCGACCAGTATATATGTACGTACACGTTCGTGACCAGAATGACAATGCTACGTATGCTACGACCAGGTGGGTCCCGACTGTCAGGCACTTCCTTGCATGCAAAGATGCAGCTGGTGGGTCCCAGCAGTCAGGGGCAAACATTTTTTTCGTGAAATACGGTGGCCCGTCCGGTGGGTCCCTGCTGTCAGGTGGAGGAATAATTACTTTGCGCGTAATAAGGAGGCAGTTCCTTGCTGCGGCCGTGGACCCAACTGTCAGCGTCTCCACGCACAGTACTCTTTCGATGGAAGTCGGTCGTTGACCACATTGACCACGCCACGCCAAGAGCACCACGGCGGTGGACGACGGCAAGGCCTAGGAAGGGGACGACGTGGAGTAGGGGAAGACGCGGCAGTGGAATCCCGCGCGGAGAGGAGTATGAGGTTTCACTGGTTCGGCTGCGGTGTGAGGCTGTCGTCGCCGCAGGGCCTGGCCAGCGGTGGGAATAGTAGGGGGCGGTGAGGCCTCTGCGGCAGCATAGCTGACCACGGGAGGCAGGAGCATGCGGCACGGCCTGCGCTGCTTTGGGCGGCTGGAGCAAAAAGACCAGAGGTTGAAGAAGCACTACAGCCGTTGGATGGACATCGTACGGTCACTGGAGCTAGAATCGTTCATATTGACTAAGTTGACAAAGCCCTTCATCCCCGTCAACTTAGTAGGCCCACAAGTCAGCCTCCCACCAAGGTGGGTCCCAGCTAGCCGGGGGAGTATTCATTTTTTGTGTGTAATAAGGAGGCACTTCCGGTGGGTCCGAGCTGACAGC
>NC_057803.1:177102396-177113189 GCF_018294505.1 Triticum aestivum
GGGGGACGTTTTTTTCGTGAAATATGGTGGCCCGTCCGGTGGGTCCCAGCAGTCAGGGGGAAACGATTTTTTTCGCAAAATACTGGTGGCCCTTCCGGTGGGTCCCCGCTGTCAGGTGGAGGAATAATTATTTTCCGCGTAATAAGGAGGCACTTCCTTGCGGCTGTCAGCCTCTCCACGTACAGTACTCTTCCGATGGAAGTCGGTCGTTGACCACATTGACCACGCCGCGCTGAGAGCACCATGGCGGTGGACGACGGCGAGGCATAGGAAGGGGACGACGCGGAGCCGGGGAAGACGCGGCAGTGGATGCCCACACGGAGGGGAGTACGAGCGTTCACCGGTTCGGCTGCGGTGTGAGGCTGTCGTCGCTGCAGAATAACAGGGGGTGTGGGTGACTAGAGGGATGCCCTGGCCAGCGGTGGGAGTAGTAGGGGCGCTGAGGCCTGCGTGGCAGCACAGCCGGCCATGGGAGGCGGGAGTAGGCGGTCCCGCCGGCGCTGCTTTGGCGGCTGGAGCAAGAAGATCAGAGATTGAAGAAACACGACGGCTGTTGGATTGACATCCAACAGTTACGTCTGCTAGAATCCAACAGTTAGTCTCAACAACACCAAACAAAAAAAATACTCCTCGACTAGCTACGTCCCAGGTGTCAGCCGATCTTGTGCTATTCTCTTGTCTATTGACTATATACGCTCACAATGTCGTGGGTCCCAGATGTCAGGAAAACACTAGGAGGAAGCATTTTATTTTTCCAAACGTTGACATGGTGGCCCCCTACTGTCATCCTCTCCACGTACTTCTGCTGATTCCTGTTGTTTGTTGACCATGTTGACAACGCGAGAGGGCGGCGCCGCGGCGAGCACACCAAAGCACGCGGAGGACGTCGACGTTAATGATTTAGGAGACGGTGGGGCGGCAATGCGTGCGCTGAGGCGCAGCCAGCCATGGGAGGCCGAAGCAGGCGGCCCCACCGGCGCTGGTTTGGTTTTGGCGGCTGGAGGAAGACAGGACTGAAGAAACACGACAGACTATAAAAGCAGCAGGAGTACTTAACAACCTTAACTGAAACCAGCAAGGGCACTTAACAACCAAAGCTGAAAGTAGTATGAGTACTTATACAGGTTCAACCGTACAAAGCATGCCTTGAACAGTGCTACTTTGCCTACAGTTAACCAAGGGTGAGGCCGCCAAGCCCCAGGACAAGGCCCAGGCGCCACCCTGCGCATCCACAACCTTCTGAAAGCGGCTTCATCTCCCAACGTGGTCAATAAACATGATATTCGCTTTAGAGCCATGGAAAAGCATGAACATAATCTTCTGTCCTATTCTCCAAGATGGACGGGCCTTCATTATTTGAGACCACCCATGAATAAGTATCTTTTCACCTCCAAGGGGAATTGAGTAGGTCGACATAAACATCATGTTGTGACCAAGCGCAGGTCTCACCTGACCATGGTCAGGCATCTGTATAGGAACAATAGAACTCGGCAGTTCCTGTTTCAAGAAGATCACAGCTGTAAAACTATGTATAAGCAATAGTTTATGAACAACATATATAACAGAAAACAACTCGTACCATAAGTTTCTCGACACAGTTGGACCTGTTCAACGAGTGCAGCAGTGGCACACATATCCCACGTGGCCTTCCACCATTGAAACGCCCCACAAGGACCTCAAGATGATCAATAAAGTGTAAGAACTTGTGGATGTCGATCCAGTCAACTTCAGTGCCATTAGTAATAACCGAGTTATTACAGAGTAACAAACGAGCAGACTGCTTAACTCTAAAAAAACCTACACGTGCCACCAATTTTAAGAAAATATTAGTTAGAAGTAGCATCTTCGTGAGAGATTCGTTGCTACTTCTAAAGTTAAATTGTGATTAGTTAGACAGAATAGGTGGATTAAGAAGTAATCGAGGCAACAAGCAAGAACCAGATACAAAACAAACATGGATGAACAATTGGAACGACGTCGGGGTGGAAGAGTGCAGTGAAGATGAGACCAGGTTCTGCTATTTCCATCAACATTCGTGCGCCAACTTTCAGTCCATAACACTTGAGAAAGTTTATCCAAGTTCGGCCATAAAAAAAACAACGATCTTCTTGGTCCATGAACCCAAATCAGAACTTATATCCATGGCTTGTCTTCACTGTGACCATTAAACTAGTGTATTCAGTTATGGCAAGGCCGAGCATCTTGAGTACATGTGTTCTGGCAGAGCAAATAATACACTGCAAGAAAAATAATATGAGAAAATAGCATGTTCAAAGAAACCCCATCCTCCCGGATAGAAAAGAGGATTCTAGGAACATACTTTGCGCGTTTCAAAATGTTGTGTTAGGATGAGAAGGAACAAGTGTGGCGTCTCGCCGAGGGCGCAGAAACCTGTAGGGTACTCGCACTTTGGGCACTGCAAATGAAACATACTAGATTCAGTAGGAAGAAAAATGCATCAACGGCGGCGGCTGCCATCCTAGGATTACCTGCGACCAAGGGACTTGGATTTATCGGGGATGGATGAAGAATTCGTACTTGGTTCTCCATGAGAAAACCCTATGCAATCACCGAGAGGGGGTTTTCTCTGAACAAGCAGACAAGGGAGAAGGGGATTCAAGCCCAGTGAAATATTGCCGCTTCGTCCGTCCAGCTTACTGCTAAAGCTGGAAAGGGGGGTTGTGATTTGATGGCTCATTGGGCATTACTGCGGCGCTATGACCGGGGTGTGTCTACAGTGAAGTTGTGCAATCTAATTTGTGCATATGGCATGTGGACCCCGTTGCCGGTTGCCCCACATATCAGCGAAAGGAAGTAGAAAGACAGGAGTAACTAGTTACACATAAATATATTTTTTGACAGAGAGATACTCCCTCTGTAAAGAAATATACAAATCTTTTATATCACAGGCTCACCTTGCTGAGAAATATACTCCCTCTACAACGCACGGGCATTATGGGGGTTCAGCTTTTTTTATGGGGGTTCAGCTGAGAATATAATACTCAGATAGGCTCACGGTTCTCGACTTTGGGCCGCAGGTCGACCCTGCATGTTTGGGGGCCCATGTGTTCTACCTCAGCGCTTTTCATATTGCAAGCGATCGGTACGACGCTGGTTTTGGATGTTGTCGCAAGGCGAATACACAAAATTGAATAAAGCACGACAGCTGTTGGAATGAAATCGAACGACAGCTCCTAACCAGCAATCAGAGTTGCAATTCTATCAACGATATACCATGTGATAAATAATATTGTCGTACTACTTACACACACAGGACACTTGTTTCACCATGCCAGATTATTACATCAAAATCTCTCGGAGGATAGATCAGTTCGGCAGTTGCGTGCTGCTACTAAAGAATTTCAAAGTTGATTTGGACCAGCTCTCCTTGCCGAGAAAGTTCGATTTTGACATCATCCCCTACCGCAAGATATGATTTAGATTTGAACATTGACCATCCTTTAGCATCAATCATCATGCGACCATCCTTTGTACTTACGGTATATTGAGCAGGTTCATTCACACCAAGGCTGCGCATGGTAAGAGAAACTTGGTCGCGGTCGCCTGGATTGTTGAACGATTCCCTCGTTGCTCTAGAAATTCTTTGTTTGCAAACAAGAAGACATACCCAAACAGTTAGATCAACACAGTGAATCATGTGAAACAACATGGAAAGAAAAAAGAACAAAGCACTTGGGCGGCCAATGCTTACCAAGAAGGTGGACACGTCGGTTTTTGTAAGGACTTTGGTATATGAAGTGCGAACTGCAGCCTAGTCTGTTGCCGGTGCAACTGCACGGGCTGGAGCAAATGCAAGTGCAAGTATTGGTGCAGGTGCCTAAGCCGCTACTCCTGCCGGAGATCATGCTCCTTGTAGAACTGGTGCCGGTGTCGGAGCAGGTGCCGGTGTCGATGCCCAATCCCCCGGTAGATCAGACTGATCCGCTGACGCGGTCGGTGCCCAATCCTCAGCTGGATCAGACTGAGCTGCTGCCGCTGACAGTGCCAGAGCAACTGTCGGTGCTCGATCTGTGTGAGACAGCGGCGATCGTGTCTGGTCTGCTATGATCAGCTTTCTAACTTGACTAGGATCCGTGACCGTGATCCAGTCTTTTTCTTCATTTCTTTTAAACGCAAGAAGGACTAATTGTGGCATTTTTGTTAAACCAAACTGCAGTTGATCATAGGGATTCAGCTTGTACTCAGACAACATACTGATCCAATTTTTTCCAGTAATATAAGTGATGGACGGTGCCTTCGTTACTGACACGACATATGAAGTGAAACCTGCAAAAATAGCCATCGTAGAGCAAACCAAACGGTTTATTCTGTGATGAATGTCACATGGCAAAACCTGCATAGTAAAATTGCAGGAAAAGAAAGAAAACATGACATTAAATCAATAAGATTTAGACAATAAATCAATAAGATTTACTTGACGTTACATGAGTGAATTCTTACCAGGAAATCACTATGTTGAAGTACTAAACAGAAGATTGATCGTCCAACTACGCGTGGAAGCAGGGCCCCCGCCTACTCCCACAAGCAGGACAGTCCAAAGGTCGTGACAAATCGTATGGACCGAAAATCCATGGGGCTGGAAATCCTGGTGGGTGCGATAAACCCTGCAATGCATACAGATATTGGTGTGTAACCATAATTGATAGACCGTCCTCACAAAAAATATGATATGGATACTTCAAAATATACAGACTGAATTGAGTGGACAGACATTAACATAGACCATTCTCAGAACTAACCACACACCAAAAGCGGAAGTACTAATAAACAATACAGGGTTCACAAACACAAATCAAGTACTGAACAATAGTACTTAGTACAGACAAGCAAAGTTGCACTAACTAAACTCTGCAGACTATTTTTTGCCACCGTCCTACGGGATGAACCCCGCATAACTGACTAGGCCATGGACTTCGTGTGAGATGTCTACATGCACCATCACCATCTTGTCAACCTTGGAGAACCTAACAGAGTGGTCTTTCCACTCATAAAAATGATGATGAAGACAGGCCGCATCATATTTGTTGGGAAGCTTTACAAGAACCGCACCCTTCGTAATTGAAGGCACAACCAGGAAATTTTTGTGGTCAAGTACAGCCTCGAGAACACGCCTGACAACAATGCTACAGGAAAACACTAGTTCAGGACACGTGGCAACAAGGACACAACAGCTGGATAGTTCAGCAGTAGAACTCATCATCGGGTCTCCCAGTTCACGTGGCATGACTTTGAGAACTTCATCTCCACCGCGGACCTGGTTCTAATTCAAACAGAAACCATATTTTATTACTACCTCCGTTCAGAAATATAAGATGAGTTTTGATATTATACTCCATATATGACTACATATACGCACAGAAATGAGTGAACAAAAACACTAGAACATGTCTTCAAAGGCATGAGAGCAGAGGGATTACATGCAATATCCATAACACAAGTTACTGAGGCAAATATACCCTCTTAAAACGTAGCATTGATGTTCATAAAGTACTCCCTCCGTCCCAAAATTCTTGTATTAGATTTGTCTAGATACGGATGCATCAAGTCACATTTTAGTATTAGATACATCTGTATCTAGACAAATATAAGACAAGAAATTTGGGACAGAGGGAGTAGTTGAAAGTAATCTATAAGAAATCAGTGTCAACCTCTCGCATGTTTTGGTCAAAAGAGGAATTTAGAACCGTCATTTGGCACACAAAAATCACATGCAAGATCACCCAGAACGTTGTACTACTAGTACTAGTACTGCGTGTTAGATGAAAAAACACGATCAAGATCGAGAAAAAGATCGTCAAGAAGAGATATACCTGGACTTGCTTAATGAGGGATCCTGGAGAGGGGGGCTTGCACAGGGCGATGGCTTTGAGCTTGTCTGCGGTAGTCTCGGCGGGGTGCTTGCGCTTCTTCGTACCATGAGCCTCGACGGTTTTGGCCGGAGCCATAGACATCACTTCGGCCGATGCTCCAGGGTCCATCAAGAAACTGCCAAATAGAAATAAAAGAAATGAAACCATAATCACAAACCCAAAAGAAGAAAAGAGAGGGAGTTATAGGATCAGTCTCGGGGTTGCAAGACCAGGCCTTGGCCAGAATCAACACCATTGATGCGCTCACCTTTCCTTCTTTGGGAGAGAAGAACAATGGCAGAAGCAGGTCGGGGTTTTCTTGAAGAAATGAGGAACAAAATGAGGCAGAAGCGAGGGTTGGGTAGAGAGGAAGCTAAGAGAGAAGAGTGAAATGATGGTTGCTTCGTCCGTCCAACTTACTGCTGGAAAGGAGGGGGTTTTGTGATTTGACGGCTCATTGGGCATTACTGCGGCGCTTCGATCGGGGTAGTCTACCTTCACTCTACTACGGAGTAATTTAGTGCATGGCTGGTGGACCCGGATGCTGGCTGTCCCACACGTCGGTGAAAGTGAGTAATTTAGTGCATGGATGGAGGAGGATCCGCACGGTAGAGCGTGTCCACTATTTTTCAGAAGAAAAAAATGATTACAGCAAGTGTTTCCACTCTTACAACGAAGGAGTGCGAAACACGGCAGCCACTTGAACATACACAGTGCTCCTACTACTAGGCATGTGCAGTGGTTCATACGTCAGTACTACACAATCTTGTTGCTAGTGTAGTAAGATATGACAATAACAAATGATGTTGTGCGCATGTCAACTACTCCTATATGTAACATAGTATCGCTTTTTCGACTGTCCGGTCGAGAATGAACGGTGAGATCAATGTTAACAGAACTAGGTCCACAGCGCACGGAGAGTACGGTGCTACAGTACTCCACGAAACATGAACCATATGAAGCACGAATAGTGTTAGGCAGGGTGTATGAAGGGTGCACGGGATGGAAGTAAAAGTTCCCTTCTCGGCCCACTTTTGGGTGTTTGGCAGAGTGCATGAAGGGTGCATGATCCACACTAGTAGGTTGACAAAAATACACAAAAAGGAAACAACTATATTGAGATGAGAATGCAACCAAACACACCCACACGCTTTGTGCTAGAGTGACTGATCTGCACCGTCTGAGTTTGATCCAACGGTCATGTTGCACCGAGACATGGACATGCCCATGCAGAGGGTGCCTAAACACCACTGAAGTCCCTCTGCTTCTCGAGGCGCATGACATTGGTGATGCAGGGTGCAACCGCCCGCAGAGCCCGCTCCCGGTCGACGGGAGCTAGCTCGTCAAAGACGGCGTATAATGGCACGAATGGATTATGGTGACGGATCCCTGAAAGGATTCGCCCGGCAACAACAACGGCAGCCCGCAACCCCTCCTTGTCCAGCTCAGCCCCCACCATCGTGCGAAGACGGCTCAGCTCCTCGGAGATATAGGTGAAGAAGGAGATCAGGTCAGGAAGCCGCAGCTCGTTGAAGTCGACCGGGTGGTCGAACGGGTTTTTCCCGATGGCCGGCATCGCCGCGCTGGCACGACGATAGGCATCGCGCAGCCGCAACACGTGCGTGGCAACTTGGTTCACCAAGTGGCTGAGACGATCCTGGACCTCGTCACGATCGGCCCGCTCGCACTCCAGCCAGCTCCCCTGATGGCCTATCGTATCTCCCGCTTTCTGCAGCAATGCCGTCGACGCCTCGAGCATCTTTGTGGTGGACGCCTGCCGCTTTTGAAGCTCTGTGAACTCCCGCACATAACGGAGGAGCATGGCACTCCTCTCCTCCTTGAGCTCACGGAGCTCCACGTCCTTGGCCCTGAGCTCCGCATCCTTGGCATGGAGCTCCTGTGTCAGGAGCCTCACCTCAGACTCCGTGATCTACTGCGCCGCCATGGCACCAGGTAGAAGAAATGGGGAGTGGAAGCAAAGGGGGCGAAACGGCTGAAAGGCAATGCAATCTACGGGAAGGTGGAGGGATCGGGGAATCTTTTGGTTTTCACCATGGTAAAACACCAGTCGACAACTTCTCACATCAGGGAGCAGTGGGTACAGGCGGAGTCATCATGACTAATTTCTGCCGCGCCTGCTCCCGTCAATCAAAATATTAAAAATCCTCCAGCGCCTGCTCCCGTCAATCAAAAAAATAAAAATCCTACCGCACCCAAACACACGAGCAACGCCGCGGTGGATATTTAAATTTACCTGCTGGCAAGTAGATAAAAAAGGGGTGAAAAAACAAATGTGGCGGCGGCCTAGCTAATCGGTCGAACTAGCCCAACTAGCTAGCCACCGTGCTTCACTGATGTACTCGGCGGGAAAGGTGGTCTTTCGTGATTTGACGACTCATTTACTTGCTTTGGTGCTATGACCGAGGAGGACCCAGAAAACGCATGGTAGGGCGTCCCACGTCAGGAAGAATATATGCGTGCACCACCCGGGAGGACCCCGAAACCGTGCGGTAGGGTGTGCCACGTCTCGGCACGGAGGAAAAATGTGCGTGTAAAAATATACTGTATCTCTATCTTCTCTAGTACACCAATTTTCAAACTTTGGATAGCCACCCGCCGTGACGCAGAATCATTTGCTAGCCATTGATTTCCTCCGCAGGTTGAATCGGCACCATTTATCAAAGTTGAACCCTACTGATCCAACGGTATGGTTAGTGGGATTCGCTCCCACGGTTGGGCGCCAAAACAAGGCTGGGAGGATCTTTCTAGAGCTTCAAGTGAGCATGCAGCTAGCCTCATATTGTGAAATGTTCCTGTTAATACTCCACTACACACCAGAAGCATCTAAAAAATGTGCATGTAGAGGCTAGCGGCCTATATTAGCAATTTGCTCCTCACATGAATACTGTTGAATGCATGTAGGGAAGTATTTTTTTCTCAAAAGAATTAGAACACGGTAGAACAAAAGTGTACGCATGGCAATATTTTTGTTCGCTGAGTGAAATATTCAAAATATCATTATAAATTTTAGATTTAGACTTCACTTTATTTTTCTTAAGGGGACACTAAGTTACTTAAATTGCCGTGCGGTCGACAACACACAGATGAGATAGAGTTTATGAGAAAACGCTGACTTGAAAGTATGGAAAGATGAAAATTATAACATCAAATTAATTTTACCTATATTATAAGTTTGAATTTGAAAAACTAAAAGATTTCACAAACACGCCCTTATCATTTCTTTTGGAATAAAACTATATGTTTTTTTCTAATGCATTCTTCATATATAAATTCATTGTAGTACTCTGATTTTTGTGAGATAGGATATTTACTTTTAATCTAACGTGCAAAGCACGTACAAATTACTAGTCCGTGTGTCTAAACACAGAAGGGGAGGAGAGAGAGAGAACACATGGAACCCACCAGTAAGTGAAGGCGAATAGTACTAAAAATAATATTACATGTTATCCATTAATTAGGCTGTGGTAATATAAAAACATTATGTGAACAAAGGGGGTACAAAAAACATTGCTATTCTACGTATGTTGCCTACTCTTGACGTGCGGCTTAAAGGTCCGGTCACATGTTCGATCCTCGTCCTTTATTTTTTAATTTGTATATGGGTCCAAATTTGTTTCATGACATGTGGGCCCCTCGGTGTGTAGTTTGTACCGCTTTAATTTGTGGGTCGAAATTTGTTCCATTCCAAGTGGACTATCGGTGTGTAGTTTTGTAGCTTATTTATAATAATTAAAGAGAACAACATAGTTTTTTCAATAATACCATGGTGCAACGTTGAAGGCGAGAAAGGACGTGCGAGAGAGCGATGACCGAGCCAGAGGGAAATCAACTAGGGCAGTTGCGTGGGTTGCAACGGTGTTTGGAGTAGTTGTGGGCCGAATGCTACGAAAATATAATCTAAACCGACCGGAATAAATGCCTACACAAATTAATCCAAGGTTGGAGTGCCCCTCGCAATGTAAATAGCTCCGGCTTTGCAAGGGATGGAGAGGTAGTAGCTTCAACACGTGGAAGATACGGTGTGAGAAAGCGAGGTCAATCGAGAGACATATAGATAGAGAGACAAAGTGAGTGTGGTCCGACAATCATTGAACAAATATATATGCTCTGGAGAGATATTGTCCTATTGAGCTTTTTGGCAAGGGTGAGGGCTGTAAGATAGAGCTTGAGAGATGATCCAGTCACAGACGTGTAGATATATTTTCTGCGTGGGAGGAAGCAAGGTCAACCGATCACATAGGGTCGCCGTGCGATCGAAAGAGTGAGACGGGTTGGAGAGAGTGACCTAGATAGACGATGTGCGTGAGAGAGTATACAATGTGAATAGGTCGAATTGGGCTCAAACATGGTGATATATCATTTTTGTCCGAGAAAGAGCGAGGTCAATCGAGACATACGGAGAGAGAGAGAGAGAGGGAGAGAGGGAGAGAGATTGAGTGAGCGTGGCCCACCATGAGGTCGAAAGAGTGGTGGCGTCTTGGATGGACTGACCTAGATAGACAATCTGCGTGAGAGAGTATAGAGTGTGTCGATCGAGGTCCGAACAGGGAGATATATCATTTGTGTGTGAAATAAAACGAGGTTAAACGAGACTCAGATAAAGAGAGCGAGATTGAGCGAGTGGGGCCCTCCGTGCGGAAGAAAGAGTGAGACAGTCTCGAGGGAGTGACCTAGATATACAACGTGCGTGCGTGCGCATGCATGAGAGCTTGGGGGCTAGATAGGCAATGCATGTATTTAGCGCGAGAGGGTGAGAGGGAGAGGAGGGAGAGAGAGAGAGCTCGGCATGGGGTGCAATGGCGGGTGTGTGAGGTAAATACATTTGGTAACAGAGTGGAAAAAGGGGTTGTGTATTTGAGAGACTTAGAGATCGAAACATGGAGAGAAAGAATGAATGTGTGT
>NC_057803.1:177113384-177133934 GCF_018294505.1 Triticum aestivum
TAAAAACAACATTTGAATGTACATAATATGAGACTTAATATTGATGTTTCAATTCAGTGTACATTGTAAGATTTGAACCGAGGACCAGGCATACGGGTAATTATTTCGAATTCGTGCCATACTAAGTTTCAAAAGGTTGACATTGACTCAGTTTGTTGTGCTATTTTGTAGGTCATATGTTTGAATCCATCCAAAAGTTTTCTCACTACCATGGTGTTCATCATATACATATGAATTTGTATTAAAAAGTAGCATGGATATAGTGAAATGCGAAATCCATGTGAGAATTGGAGATCGCTACGTGATACACACTCTAATTCAAATAACTAACTACGTGACACACACTCTAATTCAAATAACTAATTATGTGACACACACTCTAATCCATGTTAGCGTGGGTACCGTTTTGATTTTTTTTCAAATAACTCCTCATTAATTAATTTATAGTACTCCCTCTGTTCACTTTTATAAGACCTTGAAGACATTTCAGACAATGTGCAAAACAGTTCATTTTAAGTTGTCTGAAACGACTTACAAAAGTGAACGGATGGAGTATCTCGTTTCGAATGACTAATTATTGCAAGGAAAACACGGGCATGGTAATACATACATATTCGTTTGCAAATGAAAGAAGATTCATTTGCATTCTCAAATGTAGGCACACCAGGCGAACCAGGGTCGTGTCGGGGTGGACGCTGCTTCGGTGCCTTAAAGGCAACTGCCTTTGGGTCACTGACATGTGGGCCAGCCACCTGTTGGGCCCATATATCATGGACACAAAGGCAGGTGCCTTAAGGCACCGAAGCATAGTCCTGTCGGGGTGGTCGCGTGTGTTGGACGGACGCGTAGCACCCAGCCACCCACCCCCATCCCCTCCCAAAAGGACGACGACAATATAAGTTCACGCTTCCACGTTTTGGATTGAAATATCTGGCGGCCCCAATTCCAGCCCTGCAAAATCTCTCTTCTCCACCGTCCCCTTCCGCGCCAAGATTTCTCAAATCCCTAATTCGCCGCCAACCCTTGAATCGCCCTCGTCTCGTCTCTTTCCCCACCGTTCCCCACCTCTGTGCCAGACGACGACGACGAAGACGACGGTCGCGCTTCACCACCGCACCGGAGCTACCTCATCTACGCCCTCGTCCACCGCACCGGGTGGTCCACCGACAACGTCGGCCGCTGCAACCGACGTGCCTCATAGACGCCGAGTTCCACCGCATGAGGTGCGCTTCACCGACGCCGTCTCCCAGCTCACCGGGGCTACTTCACCGAGCACATCGTCGCACCTCCGCCCTCTGAGGCCGTTGGGGCTTCACCAACGGTCTCATCCACAGCATCGTAGCGCTCCGCTGCCACTCAAGATCTGCATCCGTGCGCGACCAGCCAACGCCAGTGCATCACCCTCAACTGCTCTGAAGTGACCCGCACTCTAGCTAGGCGGGCATGCCCAAACGCCGGCCTGAACTAGGTATCCACACATCACTCCCTTGTGCACTGTTCCGACGATGTTTGGGTATCATTTCACTGCTCTCTTAGCTTACATGCCTATTCAACTCTGACCTTAACTCTTATTTCTTCTGGAGATATCATCTGAAACAAGCAAATCCATATTTTAGCGAAGCATGACGGCGCTACGGGATCTGGTACACATCCTGCACACCCGTATAACCTTGTAAGTATCTGTCCTTTGGTACAACATCAAGGTCGATTCCTCTTATTTGATCAACCATTCGTCGTGTCAAAAATGCAGAGGGGGATGCAAGGAGCACAAGGCCTGCACATCCAAGCAAGTGGTAATATGGACTTGTACATGGAACGTCCCAAGCGCAAGCAGAGCTGCAGTGAGCCTGTACAATGAGCTAGCGTAAGTCCCTGCATTTCATTTAATTCGTACTGGCATTCGTGTATGATTTGTGCGCAGTGGCTGATCCACGAATTCAAGTTACCAGGGGCGAACATTTAACTTAAAAAATACGAAGGCACTTGCACTCCGGTAATCAACATAACTTGAGAAATGTGAAGCTACATGCACTTTGAAAACCAACTAATGATCCAAAATAGTTCAGATTATAAACACTAAATGATGCAAGCACCAAAAAACACAAAATGCAACATGGTGTACAAGGACTACAAACATGGTCTGTACCTGCTTGAATTATTCGTTCTCTGGCTGAAAATATCGAAGTGTAATTGCACGTATAACCAGTGCGCAAACTGCATATCAATATATCTATCCTGCACAAGTATGCCAATAGTTTCAAACAACAGATTAGAAAAGTATTTATGCTATGTTGTCATGATACGGAGACTTTCTGGTAGATGGCCTCGATGTTTCCTCAAGCTATGAAAATGCACTATAATTTGCTTGTCATCAATGCCTGCAAAATCTCTGTCTCTCTCAACATACTAGATCATCATTAGACACTAAATCCTTCAATGAGCTTGCAAAATGCTTGCATTAGATCCCTCATTAGACACTATATGTTCATCACCAGGAGCATGTAAAATGTTTGCATCAAATCCTTCATTAGCAGTCTGTTCATTAGACACTTCAGGCTCAAGAACAACATGATCTTGTATGTTTGCACCGGAAACTTGATTAGATACATCAGATTCAGTCAGTTCAGTATTGATTGGGGGAGTTATAAAATAAGTAGAAATTGGTTTCATTTTCTCATAGATTCCCTACATACAAGCAGTTTTACAACACCGTCAGGTTTAACTATTGGACAGAAATTGAAGAGTTGAATTAGACATAATCAGGGATGTGATGTACCTGCTCGTTACGCATGCTACTCTTGCAAGCTGCGACTGTCCGTTTATGCAAGCTCGATGCCATGCCCGTGCTGCCGCAGCTGCCTCCCACGCAGGCTACACCCAGGGTTGGATCTTCATCTTCTTGTCCTTTCGTTCGCTTGAAGCCCGGAGACCGCCCTCCAACGAGGATGCAAGGAAGTGCTGTGTCGGTCTATCCAGCGGCGGCTAGGTTAGGAGCGAACCAGACTGGAGGCTGGAGCGAATGAATTGGGATTTTTCCTGCTGTTGATCGATATGGGAGGCGCTCGTTTGGGCCGCGAGCCTGCTATAGGGCCTGGCTTGCACTTATGGTTATTCGCCCATCCAAATTGAAACATTTTTCTTCATTTTTTTACATTGCCTGCTCGTGCGTTGGGACGAACAAAACTAGCATGGGCCAACCTGGACGACTCAAACTAGGTGCACATTTTTTAGCCACCTGAGGCGGCCGCCCATACCATCCCCTATGGTGGCGTCGCCCCTTTTTGCGTGTATGATTGGATAGTGAAAAATATTCCAGGGGCGCTTTTGATTTACCCATAGAATGGTTGAATTGATTGTTTCTATGAACTAAGTTCGCCAATAATGTGAAGGATGCCAGTCTTTTCATCTTATTGTAGATTGCTTAGATCTCGATATGCCAAAAGTAATTGCATGAAATATACAGTAAAAGCCAGCGTGATGTGTTTGGCTAGTCTGACTACACGTCCTCACATAACATATCAAGGATGCACCATCTTACTAGATTAACCATTCGACTTACCCATGCAGTGTGGGAAGAAAGAAGTATTGGGACTACGTATCCAAGCAATTGATGCCATGGACTCCTTCGTACAACCTTGTAAGCGAAAAAGAAGTTGCAGTGTGCCTGTACAAAGAACTAGCATAAGTTCAGTTACCCGCTTCTCGGAATTTTAGTTAGCCACTTATTGCAAAATTGTTCAATTACATTGCTTGGCTTAATTTAGTTTGCTACTGATTACATAATGGCACAGCCTGTTAATCATATTGTAGACTGCGCCTATCTATGTGTTTGATACTTACTG
Organism: Triticum aestivum; assembly: GCF_018294505.1. Taxonomy (NCBI): domain Eukaryota; kingdom Viridiplantae; phylum Streptophyta; class Magnoliopsida; order Poales; family Poaceae; genus Triticum; species Triticum aestivum. The sequence continues at coordinate 177,117,227 of NC_057803.1, forward strand.
TTAAGAATTACCTATTTGCCTTAACTTCAATATCTACTTGTTTGTTTAACTGCTTTGCTTCTACAACAGTGGGTTACAATGATGTTAATAACTACTTTTTAGCATCCAATTGAAACTCTTTAATTCCTTGTTTGTTTAACTGGTTTGCTGTTATAACTCCCAGTTGAGATGTTTTGCTAACTTCAACTTTTCTGAATCCAATCGAAACTTTAATGGCAAAACAGGTTAGCCCAAGATCAAAGAGCGAGGTCCCCATGGATGTCGCATCATCCCACAGCAGTTGCACCGGCCCAATCGTGCATTATGAATTGCCAACTACTGATGCTCTAGAGGCTAAACTAGTGGTAGAAAGAGATTCTGCTTCTGCACTTAGAGATGAAGTTGACATGTTGAGGAAGCAAACAGCACAATCACAAGCAGTACTCAAGACAACCATTAAATATTTGGTGGATTTCAATACGAAGCAAGCTGAGACTGACCAGATTGTTAAGGTCCTGAAGGAAAAAAGGAAATTAAATTCCTACTTGGTAAATCATAGGTGAAATGTTCTTTCCATAGTTGAATAACCTTTGTGCTGTCTGTTCATGTAATCAATCAAACCATTTGTTTTAGAGATCATGTAATAATTGTTTTTTGTTTTTTTTGTAATTTTATTTGAGCACAAGTCTGTATTAATTGATAAGACTTGGAGACATTTCATTTGGATTGCTGTGCCAGACCTACAAATATGCCAATCGGGCTGAATGTGCATTCAACAATAGTAGTATAGATGGACCATAAGTGGCACGCATCGGAAAGGGCCAAGATGCTGGCTAAAAAAAGGATGCTGTTGTAGCCAAAAAAAAGTACAGCGGCCTGGCTTATGTATGTTAGTTGATATTATTGATCCATATACTCTATAAGTGTTTATATGTCTGTTAGTTTCGTAGATTCTTGGTTGATTGACTCGGTATTTGAATCTTGATACATCGCTTGTGTACATATCTAAATGGGAGTACACATTATGCTGCGTGTGACATTTGAGTTGGACACGAAGTGTTCCAAATATTCGAATTCACCTTAAGCTGGATTCTAGTTTCTGAATTTGAGTATCGGCATTTGTAAACCATATTCATATATGACAGTGGAATACATCTTTATCGTCCTTTTGAAGATATATAAAAACTCATAGAATGATTTATAAAGATTCATATAGGAATACAAAATGGATTCAAATTTAGTTGCCAGGGTAAACGTGGATGCTTATTGTCCCAAAATTCGAAAGAAACAGCAAAATGCCCACTCCCACATCGGCTGCCGGAAGCCAAGTGTTTGGGAGATGGAAATTACTGTCTACCCATTACACGGACAATCCATCAGCCCGATTTCCACCGCTCTAAATAGGGGTAGGTTAGTAACTTCAATTAGACGTGGCACGACTGCCTCTGAGCCCATTCCGACACGGTGGGCGTCAAACATGGGCAGCAAAACTCATTTGATTCAAGCTCGTCCGAAAGACCTCTGTTTCTCCCTCCATTCCCAATTCATACACGGTGGGCGGCAAAACACCCTCTCCTCGTCCAAAATAGATGTAGGCTAATATTTTAAATAGGGGCAGATGTGTAACTTCCATCAGACGTGACACAACCGCCCTACCTGTCAGCCCCGTTCATACACCGTGGGCGCCAACCGTGGGCGGCAAAACACCCTCTCCTCACCCGAAATCGATGTAGGCTAATATTTTAAATAGAGGCAGATGTGTAACTTCCATCAGACGTGACACAACCGCCCTACCTGTCAGCCCCGTTCATACACCGTGGGTGCCAACCGTGGGCAGCAAAACACCCTCTCCTTGCCCGAAATAGTTACCGGCAAATACTTGGGAGATGCGAGATTACTGTCCTATCCCCAACCGACGAGACATCCAAATTTGAAATGGGGGATAAGTTCATAACTTTCCCATATTTCAGACAGGCATGTCCCAAAAACATGGTTCCCCATACCTCTCCCTCCATTCTCCCATTCATACACCGTCCGCGCTAGAACACCCCATTCCCACACCAGCCTCCGTCCACCACCCCATCCATCGCCGCCGTCCTCCACCACATCCATCGCCACCGTCCTCCACCATGCCGGAGCGCCTACCAAGACCGCATCGTCCACTGCTAGATATGGACGTTTCTCATCCACGGCGATGGACCAATAGCCTTGCATCGCATCCTCTCGCTTCATCGGCGCCGTCATCCTCTTTGCCGGGGCCGCTCACACAACCTTCTCTTCACCGCAACGAGACTTATCCCCTGATGCACCCGTCTACCATCGTAGATCTGCTTCAACGCCACCGACAGCCATCACACCCCCGATGCCTACACGGCGCCGCAAGAGAGGCGGTACTTCATATCTCCTCAACTTTTTGATCTCAACCAGAAAATAGATCTTAACTTGGTTACTCTACTTTCTTTTTAGATCTTAGAATTTAGTTCTTAGTTCGAAGCAAACAATGGATACTAAATATCATTTCTCCAGTTTGCAGCTTCAAATCTGCCATGGCACAGCCATAATACGGTTTAATTGATCATGCTTAGGGTTTAATTGATCATGTTGGTTCCGTGGTGGTTTCTTTAATAGAAATCAGAGGGGAAACCCACTTTTGCTAAAAAATATATGCTTAGAGTTTCCCCATTTTATGATCACTATACGATCAAAATACATGCTTCATGTCATAATAACACTGCTCCACCCATCAAGCTAAACAAGCTTAGTTGTTCAAATACGAATATGATATTATTAAAATAGAGTTGTTTAATTGGTCAGCTAAATGTTCCTAAATTAGTTTCAAAAATGCATGTTCGCCGCTCGGGTGTGTATCTCTGTGTGTGGTCTGGTCAGCACGGTTGGGGAGGTGAACTTTGCATATGCAGGGGTTTATAGGGAGACACTCTCCGAGTTGAAACCGCTAGATAATCTGACTACTTTTTATGTTTTCATGAATCTCAGATTCTGAACAGCATCATAATGATTATGAGCTTGCGCGCATGAAAAGAATAAAGCAGAACAATGCCATGGCTATCAAACTTGGCATTAAGGGACTGAAATCAAGTCTGGATGCAATGCAATGCAAACACTCTCCACCTACAGATTCATTCTCAAAATATGATCCTAACAGTGATTCTGAGCTAGAGGGAGACCTAAGTCAATGTAGCTCCCTAGTGGAGGAGTCAGAGGAAGATGCCCTATCTTATTCACCCATCAAGGTACTTGCTCTAACTTTCCAAGGTTACATTGCTCGCACATATCTTGCAACTGATGCTTTGCATTGCTTTCACTTTGTTGAACTGTCATTAGCTTAGTTTACACATCGTGTATGTGAATACGCCCTGCCTATCCATTTTCAGTACATATTCCATCTGTCATCATACCATATTTATCCATTCAAATGTTGTTCTTGTGTATCAGACGTTCAAAAGGAAGAGGGCGATTGCTGATCGTGGAGGAGCACAAGCAAAGTATTTGGAAAAGGTAGTGGCACCTGATAAATCAAATAGCCCATTAGGTGTAGTTGCAATATCACCTGACCCACAGAATACCCCAACTCTAGCAGACTCTAGCCCTACTACACTTGTCATTTCTGATGCCCCAACTCAGCAGACCCCAACTGCAGCAAACAGTATGATTATGCCAGTTGACATAGCACCAGTTGTACGACGCAAAACCCCCATTCCAGCAAAGAGTACACCAAATCCAGTTGCCAAATCCCTTTTCGAACCAGAGAGAGCCCCAATTGCAGCAAATAGGACCCCTGTTCCATTTCTTCCCAGTTTAGAAGATGAAGCTTATGTTGTTGTCAGGAACTTTGTGCGCATCTTTCCTTCATGGAAAGATTATACCGCAGACACAGAACAATTTCCAGTCTTCCTCCGCAACTTACGCGTAAGTAATGTACTAATGTTATTCATGGTCATTACTGCATATGTTTCTACTGACAGAAGACACAAGATTTCATTATTTTAAATAGGCGAGGCGCAAAGTGGATTGTGATGATGAGCAAGGGTTGGTTGCGCTTTTCAAGCACTCATTGATGAAGTATCATTCCTACCTGAGGCAAGCACACTTCGATGGAAAGCCTCTAAACAAAATTTCTGTAAAGTCTCCAGTGCTACATTTATCTGATGGTGATTGGAATAATCTTGTTACACATTGGTCTCGGCTGCATCATAAGGTATTGTCTATGATATCACATCACAATTTGAACTACATTTCTGCATTTGCCTTAATGTCTCACTTGTACAAAAACTGTTAGCAGAAGAACATTCATTCTCAAGGGACCACAGAATCTCGCAACTATACTACACACTGCATTGCTCTTGTGAAGACCATACTTACTTTCATAGCTGTTTGATTATGTAGTATCACTACACATGTTAGCCTCGTAATCGTCCATTTGGTGGACATTATAAGATCCGTATGGACTCTTACATATATTGAGAATCAACCCAATGCTTTTGAAGAGGTTTAGCTCTGCAGTCCTCTTGTAAGGACTGAACGTGGTCTATCACTTTACTTACATTAACAACTACTCCCCCCGTCCCATAATATAAGAACGTATTGTACAGTACACTAGTGTTCAAAACCCTCTTGTATTATGGGAAGAGGGATTGGTTCATTTAGTAGCATTCTGCATCTTATCTCCCTCGCCCACCATTTACTGAAAAAAGATCAGATCTATATTTAATCTTGCCAACAAGTAGAATACACAGACAATGCCAGTGCAGAAGTGTAGCCCATTGCTTTTGTCAGTACATTTCGTCCTGTAACGCTTGTACTTCCAAGGATTGGTAGTTGATTATGTAGCATCAATCTACATCTTATCTTCATTATCCTCTATCCCTTCCAGTATTATCATATCTATAATTACTCTCTACAAAATGTAGAGTATAGGCAATGCTTATGAAGAAGATCTTGTGCTGAAATTCTTGAGTTATCCTTCCCTTGCCATGGAGAAGGGCATTATAAAGCCGGTGTTAACTGTTAATGTAAGTCAGTCCTTCTAAAGCCTTTATCCTCAACTGCTGTTTAATTTGCTCATACTCCCTATCATTTACTGCTGTTTAGTTTGCTGTTTCTACCAAAATGCATGTTCGTAAGAACCGTAAGTTCTAAGTTTTACTTGTAAAACCAAATTCCTTATTCATACCATGCACATTACTTAATACTCCCTATATGTATGCTTGTTTTTGTGGATCTATAATCCAGTGTGTGGTGAAGCAGCCCACGTTTGCACCTTGGCATCTCCTATTTTATCTTACTGATGTGGCTGATGATATGAACAACATACCATGCACATTATCCAAAATAGATACAATGATTTTCTTTGCCCTTCATCTATGCTTGTTATGTTGACATGGTGATCCAGTAGTGTGGTGAAGCTCCCCGCATTATGAACAATGCTAAATTATGCTATTGATATTTTGAACATACTCTTTATTTTCTAATTGGAAATTGGATAGAATTGACAGAACAGTTATCATCTTTGTTTATACACGTGCAAAACCTGTCATCTCTCTGCTTTGTTTCAGGGTGATATGCCTGATGGCATGCACAAGTCTGCTGAAGGTTGTGAGAAAAACCCAACATATATTGCAGCAAAGAAGGCAAAACATCTTGAAGATAGCGAGACAACCCCAAAGTCTTGTCTTGATGCAGTGTTCAAGTTACTTGAGACTAACAGTCAGACAAGCTCACATAATTCGTTGTCTGAATCAGTTCGACTTCTTCAGTCCCAAGTTCTAGCAGAAAGGCATTCTGCAACTCAACTTCGACTTGAAGTCCTATCTCTAAGAAAGATTGTGGAGAACACCAATGAGAACCTCATCGCTAAACAGCTACACCTGGAAGCTATGACCGACATGCTAGGCCGGTCTCACAACCTTGCTTAGCAGCTTGCGCAGCAGTTCCCCCGCAAGGCTAACCTTTCTTGAACTGTCTTGGAAGTGGTCTCGGTTCAGTATTATTTTGTTAGGCTGCAATGGTGCCCAGTTTTTGTAATCTGCTTCTTCGTTGCGCTTTATGATCACTGGTGGCGAACTTCGATGCCCAGTGGATGTAATATACCTTAAATCCTTTATTGTGTAGTGTAGGTTTATTCTTAGTTACTATGCCGTAATTTCTTTATTGTATAGAGTAGGTTTGTTCTTAATTCCTACTAGTTACGCAACAGCCTGAAATGAACCCCGGCCCATGATTGTGCGAATCAAATCACGGGCTTTTGACATGCCAATGTCTGGGTCCTTGTTTGGCCCAATCAGATATCGCTGCGAGCAGGCCGGATGCAAACCGGGTCATAGTTAGGCCCAACTATATGACGGGCTTTTAACAGGCCGAAATTAATATAGGGCCGAAATGTTAAACGGGCCCTTAACAGGCCAAAACTAATATCAGGCCGAATTACTAAGTGGGCCTTTAGCAAGTGGGCCCAAAAGCATAGTGTCTAGTTGACGGGCCAAATCTGATATGGGCCATAATTGAGCCCAAAGCCTCTTAAAGGGCCGGACCTGATCTGGGCCATAATTTGGCCCAGAACGTGGTAGGCTTTTAACGAGCCGGATCTCATATGTGCCACTATTAGGCCCGGAGCATGACGGGCCATTAATGGACCGGATCAAATATGGGCCGGCATTTGGCCCAAAACATGGCAGCCAGTTAATGGGTCGGCCTACTAGGGTCCTCAAAATCTTATGGGCCTACAGCTGGGCCGGCCCATTAATGTCGGCGGAATCTCGTGGGCCTTAAGCTGGGCCGGCCCATTATGACCCGCAAGAATCTTGTGGGCCTTTACCTGGGCCAGCCCATTATGGCACACAAAAATCTTGTGGGCCTTTAGCTGGGCCGACCCATTATGGCCCGCAAAATCTTGTGGGCCTTTAGCTGGCCCAGCCCATTATGGTCCACAAAATCTCGTGGGCCTTTAGCTAGGCCGGCCCACTATGGTCCGCAAAATCTTGTGGGCCTTTAGTTGGGCCGTCCCATTTAAACTTGTTGGGCCGTGCCACGTGTCGAAGTATCATATGCGCCTTCTGTCCAGTGAGTGGATGACATCTGTCGCAATGATGAGCCGACACGTGTTTCCTCTAGCCAATGATGATTTTACACGTGGAAAATCCCCATTGGTCGGGGCTGCTAATGGGTTATCGGATCCAAAACCTGACCCGATAGCTTAACGGCGTTCCGTTATGGTGGATGCCATGTGTCGGTCGCCCTTGACGAAAGCACTTCTGTGACGCGTGATTTATCGTCATGGAAGTGGACACTTTCGTGATGATAATTTTGGTAATGTCATGGAACACTTCTACAACAACACATGTATTACTATCTTGATTCTGTCATAAATTTGTCATGGATGTACATGCATGACAAAAAAAGCGACCTACTATGACAAACACGTATCATCACGGAAGTGTATTTTTTTGTAGTGCAAGGAGGAAAGGAAGAAACCGTGAAGGCGGCGCCTGGGGGTCAAACCGCAGGGGCCGGACACGTGGGGGAAAAGATTCCCATGGGGTCTGACGGCGGGGGCGACCCTGAGTTCGGCTCCCCACTGGATGCGATTCCAGAGGTTTATACGGCTCCAGAATCAAGAAGGCAGCCTCCTTCGGCTGGAGGGGGCGTGCCTGTTCCGCCGGCGACCTCTGTCCATCCAGAGGTGTCGGATGCTTTGTTGGTGGCGTTACGAGACGCCTCCATTGTTGATGAACACCATGCCCTTATGGGTGCAGTGATTGAGAAGATTCAGTCAACCGAGAGTGGACTGAACGAAGCCTGTATCAGCCTTATAAGAGGCTTTGAGGTATGTTTTATAAGTTGCCGAAGAGTTTCATAGTATAGACAGTAGCCCCTGATACACTGTTCGGTGAAAGAAAGAACCGGACAGGGGATCGCATTGATGACCACAGGAAGACTTATTGAATGATATTGATTTCTCTTCTGTTTCAAGAAGATACCTATGGCGGCTGCTGCCTCTCGTACTGTGGAGATCTCCGGACTGAATCAAAGTCTGGAGAGGGCCATGGAAGAAATTGGCCAATTGAAAATGCAGTTGAGGGATAAACAAGGTATGCACAAGCGTTGCGCGCATTTATTGCGAAGTAAATGTTCAGTATGAAATAAGCCGCATAATTTGTGCTAGGGGTTATGACCGAAGTCGAGGCCCTCAAAAGGGTCGTCGCCGAGGCCGAGGAAAGGGCGGCCACGGAGTGGACTCTTCGTGAGAAACACGAGGCCAGAGTTATTAAGGCTGAGCAGGAGCTGCGAGAGGCCGTAAGTAAATGCGAGACCTTGGAGCAGAGTTTAACGGAGAAAGAGTTTGAACTCACCAAGGCGCGTCAAGCCACGAGCGATGCCCGGGGGGAAACGCAAAGCGCCCTGCATGGGATCCAAGCAGCGAGGAAGATCACGGCGGGTAAGGCTTTTCCCATGTAAACCAAGTATTTGAAGGGAAAACGTTGTTTCTGATTGTGAATCTGGACTTCTCAGGTGTATTTGCCGAGCTACCTCACAGCATATCAGATGCCGCTTAGTTCTACCGAGCTGAAGGAAGGAACTCCACTGATAAGCTCTTTTGGTCGCAGTTTTGGTGCCGAATTATCAGGTGTCTTTTTCCGATCAACTGAAACAACTGACCGAACTGCATAAGGCGGCGAAACTAGCCATGAAAGATATGGTTATCCGGCTATGGCCTGCCGAGCCGATTCCAAGCAGCTACTTCGGGCTCGTGAGGCGGCTTGTAAGCGCTTGCCCTTGACTTGACGTCATCAAGCGGTCGGTTTGTATAGAAGGAGCGTGAATGGCCTTCGCCCTCGCAAAGGTGCACTGGGGGAAGATGGATGCTGAAAAGCTAGTGATCGAGGGACCGCCAGAGGGGAAGGAGCACCGCAAGCCCGAATTATATTATAAGAGTGTCCTGAAAGGATCCTACCTTGCAGCGGAGCTATGCACCAAGGATATTATATTTCCATGAATGCCGATCATGTTGTTCTTTGTAATGTTTGAACAAGCTCATTTATATGTCGCCTGTTATATAAAGGTTTACCCTCCTGTGCGGCCATTTTTATGTTGAAACTGAGAGTTGGCCAGTCGTCGGCTTCTGCCCCCACGTAAGAAGTACGGGGGTGTTCGGGATAAACCTGAGCACTCTTTATCCCAGTTTTGGGTCCTCCGAAGGACGTGCTCAGCACAACGAACCAGGCAATCAGACTATAGGGCTTTATCACTCTCACTTGACCATAGGAGCTTTAGTACGGTCGGCGCAGCCCCTTATGTTACCGTACTAGGGGCTCTATAAGCGCCTGATCGGAGAAAAAGCCGATCCATCGCTCACTGCATTGGTTATGGCATTGGGAGAGAGAAATCCTTAAAGATTTTGTGACTGCTCGAATAGCTAACCAGCTCTCGCCGTATCATGACAGTCAGTTTTCGGCTTTCTCTACTGAGGTGCTCATCCAGAAGAACCGGGACACAATCGCAGTAGTTCTCCCAGTGCTACCTTAGCCGATATAGCGGAACGTAAGGTACCAAAACATGGGAGCCGGGCAAACCCAACTATTGACCCAAGACATGATTCGGAGCTGATGCATATAATGCTATAGGTTCGGGGTGCCGAACTTCCATGAAGGTGTTCGGACTTTTATTGCCGTGTTACAGGAAAAACGAAGCCCCTGGCATATTTAAGGCATATCGCTGTGTACGGATGCCGCTTGACGAAATGATTTTGATAAGAAATAATCAGCAGGTAAACGTCATATAAATCCACATGTTGTATTTAAATAATACGTCTATGCGTATGGGTACAAGTAATGTGATAAAAAAGGAGTTGTGATAGCAGAACCTGCTGTGACCAGGCGGAAGAGGTTGAGTGCGGATCCGTATTATAGCTGGACGTTCACTGCGGGGAATGTCTAAGGATCCCCTGACACGTTCAAGCTGCCTCCGTGGAGTCCATCCTGGTCGGTGCAAAGGTGAACCTGCAAAGGAAATATAAGAAATGTTTGCGTGCCGGAGGGCGGTTGAACCGTTGAGTTTGGCCTGTCATGGCCTTCGCCGGAGTGTTTAGTTGAGCTCTGGACGAGCCGGGGTATCCTTCCGCGAGGAAGTTCGGAGCCCCTTGATGGTCTCCGGGAGCATGGGCGTCGACTCGAGGTTCGGCTGCAAGGTGCTGCTCGTTGTTTCTGCTGCTAAGGTAGTGATGTATTTATTGGTGCCGAAGGTAGGTTCGGCCTTGCCATGAACCGTGATGACGCCACGTGGACCAGGCATTTTGAGCTTACGGTAGGCATAATGTGGCACCGCGTTGAATTGAGTGAACGCGGTTCGCCCGAGCAGTGCTTGATAGTCACTGCGGAAAGGGGCGATTTCGAAGATTAACTCTTCGATACGGTAATTTTCTGGTGATCCGAAGATTACCTCGAGGGCAATGGAGCCTGTACAGCTAACCTCTGTACTTGGTATGATGCCTCTAAAAGTGGCTTTAGTGGGCTTGATCGCTGAATGATCGATGCCCATCTTGCGCTCTATGTCGTGGTAAAGTAGATTTTAACTGCTACCTCCATCTATAAGGACGTGAGTGAGGTGGAACCCGTCTACTACTGGGTCGAGCATTAGTGCGACTGGATTGCCCTGATTAGCGTTAACCGGACGATCCGTGCGGTTGAAGGTGACCGGCCCTAGCCTATATTGTGGGACGGCTAGTTCCGTTGAGCCGCCATCCCTAAGGGTGCATATCTGGTCCAAATTGGCAATTTGGGTGGTATTTACCACATTCACCGATTGAATATGGGGGGGATTTATTTTGCCCTCATGTGTTCGGTGAACTGGGCTCTTCGTCGCTATCGTCGCTTTGAGACCCCTCTTCGTCTTTGGCTCCTGCCTTGCCAGCTTGTTTGAAGACCCAACATTCTCTGTTGGTATGGCTGGCTAGCATTTCTGGGGTACCATGAATTTGGCATTGGCGAGCGAGTATGCGGTCCAGACTGGATGGACCCGGATTTGTATTTTTGGGTGGCCCTTTCTGCTGACCAGACCTTGAGCCCCTGAACCCGGCATTAACTACCGTATTTTTGGCGTTTTCACCATATTTGCGGTGCTTGTGTTTGTTGCGTCGTGGTTTGCCGTTGCTATCCCTGGCTTCTAATATGCCAGGTTTGTTCGCTGTATTGGTACTACGAGCCAACCAGCTATCTTCGCCCGCACAAAAGCGGGTCATAAGTGTCGTGAGAGCTGCCATGGATTTTGGCTTCTCTTGGCCGAGGTGCCGGACGAGCCATTCGTCACGGATATTATGCTTGAATGCCGTTAAGGCCTCTGCATCCGGACAATCGACAATTTGGTTCTTCTTGGTTAGGAACCAGGTCCAGAATTTCCTGGCCGATTCCCCTGGCTACTGAGTTATATGACTTAAGTCGGCAGCGTCTGGCGGTCGCACATAAGTGCCCTAGAAATTGTCTAGGAATGCCTCTGCCAGGTTCTCCCAACTTCCAATGGAGTTTGCCGGCAAGCAATTGAGCCAATGCCGAGCCGGCCCTTTGAGTTTTAGCAGGAGATATTTGATGGCATGTAGGCCATCCCAGCGGGACATGTGAATGTGGAGGAAGAAGTCTTCTATCCATACGGCGGGGTCTGTAGTACCATCGTATGATTCGATGTTTACGGGTTTAAACCCTTTTGGGAATTCGTGGTCCATTACTTCATCAGTGAAGCATAAGGGGTGTGCGGCGCCTTTGTGCCAGGCTATATCGCGACGCGGTTCATACGATACTTGTCTGCCGTGTTCAGGTCGGCCGGATTTGCTTTTAGTGCATCCAGCGTGACGATCATCGTCGCGTATTGGTGCGCGCCCTCGTGATCCGTAGATCGATCTTGCATGTTTTGCCTTGTTTTCCAATACATCTCGCAGGTCCCGCGTGTTGCCCCGGGCCTTGGTGTTTTTGTTTGATTGGCGGCGGGGTGCGGGCTTGACTTCAGGCTGAAACGCCTCTCTGGCTCGGCCACGAGGTGGCTGGTCAGCCGCATCGTACACTGGTGATGTAGGTTTCAGTGCTTCCTCCTCGAGGTGAAGTAGCAACATGCGCTTTGGGTAACTCTTGGATGGGCGCTCGGGTTCGTATTCCTCGGCCGCAAGGACTTTGGTCCATCTGTCTGCTAGCAAGTCTTGATCAGCTTGAAGCTGTTTTTGCTTTTTCTTCAAGCTATTTGCTGTGGCCATAAGCCGGCGCTTGAAGCGCTCCTGCTCGACGGGATCCTCAGGCACGATAAATTCTTCGTCGCCGAGGCTTACCTTGTCTTCGGAGAGAGGCATGTAATTGTCCTCCTCGATTCTCCATCTGCTGCCTGCTCTGGAGGGCTAGCTTGTTCACCCTCCCGCTCTACATCGTGCTGGAGGGGATTGTTGTTGTCTTCAGCACTATCCGGAGTGTTATTGTCTCTTGTGCCGGTATCACTACTTTTGCTATGGCAGGACTTAGAGCGGCGCCGCTGACGTCGGCACTTGGGTTGCTTCTTGGAGGGGTCATCCTTCGCCGTCTCGTTGTCATTACCATCTTTGGGGGTGTCCACCATGTATATATCATATGATGAGGTGGCGGTCCAGTGCCCTGCGGGCGGTGGCTCCTGTGCGTCTCCTGCAACATCGTCCATATCATCGATGTCTTCGGAGTCGAAGTCGAGCATGTAAATTAAGTCGTCGACAGTGGCTACTAAATGGGTGGTGGGTGGGCAGCGAATTTCTTCGTCGTCCGCATCCCATTCTAGCCGGACATAGTTCGGCAAGGTTCTCCTGACAAGGAGAGAGTCCTTAATGAATTTAGCACATCACCGAAAGGCGAGTGCTGAAATATATCCGCGGAGGTGACCTCCATGATCGGCGCCCAATAGGATTCGATAGGCACGGATGCAGGCGGCTCGGAGTTCATGGCTAGAGATGAATCCAGTGGTTCGGCAACACGGCTCTCGTAAGGGGTGAAGTCAGTATCAGGCTCCATCGCCACTAAGAGTGTGACCTCCATGGCGGGGTCTATCCCTCCGTCCTCGGATGGCGCAATTCGCTCCGGATTGAAGGCCGGAGTAGTTGCAGATGGATCTCCCGAACAATGTCCAACGACAGAGTTACGTCATGCTCGTCGTGATTGTGTGGCGCACCTGACATGGGCTCGAATCCGTCGAAGATCAAGTCTCCGCGGATGTCGGTAGTGTAGTTTAATTTTCCGAACCTGACCTGATGGTCAGGGGCGTAGCTCTCGATCTGCTCCAGATGGCCAAGCGAATTGGCCCGCAGTGCGAGGCCGCCGAATACGAAGATCTGTCCGGGGTGGAAAGCCTCACCCTGGACCGCATCGTTACCGTTGATCGAAGGGGCCATCGAGCCTTATGGTGACGGCACAGTGGAACTCTCAATGAAAGCACCAATGTTAATGTCAAAACCGGCGAATCTCGGGTACGGGGTCCCGAACTGTGCATCTAAGGCGGATGGTAACAGGAGGCAGGGGACACGATGTTTACCTAGGTTCGGGCCCTCTTGATGGAGGTAATACCCTACGTCCTGCTTGATTGATATTGATGATATGAGTATTACAAGAGTTGATCTACCACGAGATTGTAGACGCTAAACCCTAGAAGCTAGCCTATGGTGTGATTGTGTGTTGTCCTATGGACTAACCCCTCCTATTTATATAGACACCGGAGGGGGCTAGGGTTACACAGACTCGGTTACAAGGGATGAGATCCACTTATCCGTATTGCCAAGCTTGCCTTCCACGCCAAGGAAAGTCCTATCCAGACACGGGACGAAGTCTTCAATCCTGTATCTTCATAGTCCAACAGTCCGGCGAAAGGATATAGTCCGGCTGTCCGGAGACCCCATAATCCAGGACTCCCTCAGCTACACACGCGGTTGATACATTTTAATTAAGTTAAGTGTCAAGTACTCTACAACCGGATATTAACAAATTCCCATCTGCCACATAAGCACGGGCACGGCTCTCGAAAGTTTATACCCTGCAGGGGTGTCCCAACTTAGCACATCACAAGCTCTCATGGTCAACGAAGGATATTCCTTCTCCTAGGAAGGCCCGATCAGTCTCAGAATCCCGGTTACAAGACATTTCGACAATGGTAAGACAAGACCAGCAAATCCACCTGATGTGCCGACAGATCCCAATAGGAGTCGCACGTATCTCGTTCTCAGGGCACACCGGATGAGCACTCCATACAACTAAAACCAACCCTCGAGTTTCCCCGAGGTGGCGCTGCAAAGGACACTAGTTCGGACCAACACTCAGAGGAGCACTGGCCCGGGGTGGGGGGGTTAAAATAAAGATGCCTCTTAAGTCTGCAGAACCCAAGGGAAAGGTATATGGTGGTAGGTAGGAAAATGGTAAAACCAAGGTTGGGCCTTGCTGGAGGAGTTTTATTCAAAGCAAACTGTCAAGGGGTTCCCATAACACCCAACCGCGTGAGAAATGCATAATCAAGGAACATAACACCGGTATGACGGAAACTAGGGCGGCAAGAGTGGAACAAAACACCAGGCATAAGCCTGAGCCTTCCACCCTTTACCAAGTATATATATGCATTAAAGTAAATAAGATATAATAATGATATCCCAACATATCCATGTTCCAACATGGAACAAACTTCAGCTTCACCTGCAACTAGCAACGCTATAAGAGGGGCTGAGCAAAAGCAGCAACATAGCCAAACAACGGTTTGCTAGGAAAGGTGGGTTAGAGGCTTGACATGGCAACATGGGAGGCATGATATAGCAAGTGGTAGGTGGCGCGACAAGGCAATAGAGCGAACAACTAGCAAAGCAAAGATAGAAGTGATTTCGAGGGTATGGTCATCTTGCCTGCAATGTTCTCAGAGTTGTCGAAAGCTTGATCCTCGTAAGCGTACTCAACAGGTTCCGCGATCACGTACTCGTCTCCCGGCTCTACCCAAAGCAAGAACACAAGAAAAAGGACCAACAATCAATCACGGTGCAATGCACAAGCAACATGATGCAATACATGGCATAATATGCAAGACATGATATGCAATGCATATGCGTGCTTCAGAAGGGAAAGAAGTATCAAGGCATCAACTTGGCAAACCAAGTGTGCCGCTAGAAAGATGAGATTATTTTGGTTGAAATCGATATAAAGATCACCAGAAACAGATGCACGGTTTGCAAATGGCAAGCAAAACAAGAATGGCACAATTCTGCGATTAACAGCACGATGTCATCTAGAATGCAACAAGAAACTAAGCTACTGCACTCCAACATAACAACAAAGCACATTTAAATGATGTACAAGAGATGCTTGAAAAAACATGAACAATGAGCTATGGCTAAATCACACAAGAACAGGTTCAAACAAGCATGGAAAAAGTGCAAAAGATATCAGCTTCACAGACTTACAGAAATTACTAACATGTCAAAAACAACATCAGGAAGCAACGTTTAGAGCAAGCAAACATCACCCTATATGAACATATCATAGCAAACGAAGGCATTTCATGATTCTACTCACAGCATAGATCAAAAGTCCCTTACTGAACATGAGCCAAAAAAGCACAGAAGATGTGATGGCACCCATGTAAACATAGCAAGTTTTATTAACAGTTTCAGACTTAGCAGAAAAACAGAGCATGTCATAAACAGAATTATGATAGCAACTTTGCGAGCTCATGCCACTCACCAAAAAACATTGCATGACAAAACAAGCATACCAACAGCAAGATGACATGTTCATGAATCTAACCATAGCAAGAGCAAGTTCATAGGATGCATGGATCACTAGCAACAACCATGGCAAAATTGATCAACATGTTAACATTCTGCCAGGAACATTTTATAGTAAAAGTAGAGCAAGAACAAGAAAAGCTAGACAACTCCATAATTGCAAACAGGGGCATAGATGGATAGACCATAACCACATGTTCAAAACATTCTTACTGAAGCATCTTAGAATAAGCATGGATCTCACTGTAGCATCATGTTTACATGGCATCAAAATAACAACAGGAAACGGACTTAGCAAAATTCTAAGTCCCCGAAAACAGCAACATTGCGGAGGCTACTTTGCATGCTTGTGCTAGTCACCACCACATAGATCACAAAAATACAAGACAAGCACCCCCGTAAAGATGGCATGGTGTAGTACAAAACTCATGTAGACATCAAGCTCATACGATGCACACATCAAATGCAACAAAAATGACAAAACCTCATGATCTGATAAGTAACATCAGTTAACATTTTATAGCACTCTTGGATCAATGAAAATGGCATCAAAATGAAATGAACATGCATGGAAATGCTACTGTCATGAAGAGCTCAATGAGTCAAACAATTTTATATATCATATGCATGATACCGAGTCACGGTCACCGAAATAAGAGGCAATGAACAGTGGCATACAATATTAGGGGAAAAGGACTTGGACCAAATTATACCTCCTAAAACGGATTTAGGGTTTTGGGGCACGCCTTACGGGGTTCGCCGGAATGGAGAGGGTGGTCGCCGTAGTGGAGCGAGAGGATGGAGACGCGAGATCCGGTGGGGGGAGCCTTGCTCCGACCGGATCCGGTCAGAGCCGAGGCGGAGGGAGGTGGCGCGCGGGCGGTGGGGAGCTCCGACACCGAGCTTGCACAGTGGCCGACACCGAGCAGGAGCGGCGACGGCGGCGAGAGCGGGCGGCGC
>NC_057803.1:177134255-177169314 GCF_018294505.1 Triticum aestivum
TGGGCCCGGCGGGCTTCGACGGTGCGCGGGACGACTGCGGTGTCATGGCGAGCGGCGGTTGGACAGGGCGCGGCGGCGCGGACGCGTCCGGTCCGATCCGGCCATGTCCGACGGCGGAGAGGGCTAGGTTAGGGTTAGATCTGCGCGAAAATTCGGGGATGGGCACCTATTTATAGGTAGGAGGAGGTAGGAGTGTCCAAATGAGGTGTAGTTTTCGCCCACAAGATCGTGATCCAATGGCGGAGGACATGGAGATGGTTTAGATGGGTTATTGGGCCGTTTTGGAGGGGTGTTGGGCTGCAACACAAAAGGGGCCTTCGCGGTTACCCGGTTAACTGTTGGAGCATCAAACGGACTCCAGATGGAACGAAATTTGGCAGGTGGTCTACCCGTGGTGTACCAAGGCCACTTGACAAATCTCGGTCCATTCCGAGAACTTTTAACACCTACTCATGAAAAGAGACAAGAGGGGTGCGCCGGTGCATGTAGGAGTGTCGGATCGCGAAACGGACAACGGGGAAAATGCTTGGATGCATGAGACAAACACGAATGCAAATGCGATGCACATGATGACGTGATATGAAATGCATGACATCAACAAAATGTAAAATGAAGACAAAATCCAACCATGAAGGGAAATCTCATAAATTAAAGCCAAAAATGGCAAGAGTCGGAGTTACAAATATGGCAAGTTACATCCGGGGTGTTACATGTTCCTTGGAAGGTGTCGCAAAAGGCGTCCTCCAAATCTTCGTAGTTGCCAATAGAATTTTCCGGCAGATTGTTTAAACAGTAACGAGTTGGTCCTTTGAGTTTTAGTGGTAGGTATTTGATGGCATGAAGGTCGGCCCCACGGGCCATGTGGATATGGAGGAGGAAGTCCTCAATCCATACTGTGGGATCTGTTGTTCCATCGTATGATTCAATATTCATAGAATTGAATCCGTCTGGGAATTGATGCTCCATTACTTCATCTGTGAAGCAAAGAAGGTGTGCTGCGCCTCTATGTTGGGCCACACTGCGACATACCTCCGATGGAGTCCGTTTGCGGTTTTTGGCCCGGGAGTGGGTAGGTTTATAATGTCCGAATAGGTGGCCGTCCTCGCGTGTCGAGGTATGTCCTCGCAATCCGTAGGTTGCTCTTGAGTGTCCTGGTCTACTACCCAAGTCCTGTTGACGGTCGTATGCACAACCCCGAGCTGTTTTGTTCTTGCCTTTACGGCGAGGTGGGGCAGTCTGGTGTTCGGCTTGAGTTGTCGCTTTGCATGGGCCAAGTTATGGTCGACCTGACGCCTTGTGCGATAATGGCACGGGATCAAGCACCTTGTCGTCGCCCTGGGGTAGCAATCTACTCTTTGGGTAGCTTTTGGCTGGGCCACTAAGGCCGTATTCTTCGGCGGCTAGGACTTTGGTCCATCTATCATTGAGCAGACCTTGGTCAGCTTGAAGCTGCTGATGCTTCTTTTTCAGGCTCCTTGCAGTGGCTATTAGTTGGCGCTTGAAGCGCTCCTGCTCAAGAGGTTCCTCAGGCACGATGAAATCCTCGATGCCGAGGCTCACCTCATCCTCAGAGAGCGGAAGGTAATTGTCGTCCTCTGAATCTTCATACGTGGCCTGTTTACCAGGGCTAACATGCCCATCTTCCCGTTTATCTTGGTCATTAGCTGTATCAACGGGGTCTTCATTGTCTTCGGCATCGTCGTCCATACCGTCAATGTTCTCAGAGTCATAATCAAGTGTATCGGTCGAATCCTCGACTGTGGCTATGAAGTGGGTGGTGGGCGGGAAGCAAAATTCTCCGCCGCCGGCCCCTGGTTCGAGCCGAATATAGTTCGGATGTGAGCCCTTCGCCAAGGACAGGTTCTTTAAGGAATTTAGCACATTGCCCAAGGGCGAGAGCTGGAAGATGTCTGCGGCGCTGGATTCAAAGATCGATAAACAATCAAGCTCGGCGTCCGCGGGCCCACGTGGTTCGGAACTTACATTCGGAGACGAGTCCGGAGTTCCGGTGACAAAGACGTCGTGAGAGGTTAAGTCTATGTGTGGCCCCAATGCCATGGGATCTGTGGCCTCTGAGGTGGGGTTGATCCTCCCGTCCTCGCATGGCGCAGTCTGCTCTGGCTCTAAGGCCAGGGCGGTTATAGGAGCGATCTCCTGGATGCGGTCTGATGACAGATTTAGGTCATGATCATCTGGGTGTCGGGGAGCCGCTACGGCGGTCTCAAATCCGGCGAAAATCAAGTCTCCACGGATGTCCGCAACGTAGTTCAAGCTCCCAAATCTGACCTGATGGCCAGATGGCCAAATGAGTTGGCCTGCAGTGCGAAGCCACCGAACACGAAGATCTGTCCGGGGAGGAAAGTTTCTCCTTGGACAGCGTCACTTTTGATGATTGAAGGGGCCACCAAACCATTTGGTGACAGCACAGAGGAACTCTCAATGAAAGCACCAATGTCGGTGTCAAAACCGGCGGA
Source organism: Triticum aestivum (assembly GCF_018294505.1). Classification (NCBI taxonomy): domain Eukaryota; kingdom Viridiplantae; phylum Streptophyta; class Magnoliopsida; order Poales; family Poaceae; genus Triticum; species Triticum aestivum. The sequence goes on from NC_057803.1 coordinate 177,136,730, forward strand.
TCTCGGGTAGGGGGTCCCGAACTGTGCGTCTAAGGTTGATGGTAACAGGAGGCAAGGGACACGATGTTTACCCAGGTTCGGACCCTCTATAAAGGTAATACCCTACATCCTGCTTGATTGATATTGATGAATATGAGTATTACAAGAGTTGATCTACCTCGAGATCGTAATGGCTAAACCCTAGAGGTCTAGCTTGTATGGCTATGATAATGAGTGTCTCCCCTATCCGGACTAAGTCCTCCGGTTTATATAGACACCGGGAGGATCTAGGGTTACACAAGGTCGGTTACAAAGAAAGGAATCTACATATCCGGTCGTCAAGCTTGCCTTCCACGCCAAGGAGAGTCCCATCTGGACACGGGTGTCGTCTTCGGTCTTCGTATCTTCACAGCCATCAGTCCGGCCCATGGCTAACAGGTCGGACGCCCGAGGACCCCTTAGTCCTGGACTCCCTCTGGGATGCTCCAGCATCCCAAGCTATTATCCAAGAAAGAGCAACCAACTAAGCTTGGCTATGCCCCCAAGTGGCATCCTCAGTTTCTTCCAACAATTATCGGTATTTTACTGGAGACTATATTTTTATTCATCACATGATATGTGTTTTGCTTGGAGTGTTTTGTATGATATGTGTCTTTGCTTGTTTTACTTTGTGTTTTGAGCTATCAATCCTTGCTAGACACACCTATTTGAGAGAGCTGGGACTTGCTCTAGTACTTCACTTATATCTTTTTGAGCACGTTGTGCTTAGTATTTTTGGAGAAATGCTCTCTTGCTTCACTTAGATTTGTTTGAGAGTAGTATAATTTTGAATAAATTCTCTCTTGCTTCACATTAATTATTTTGAGAGAAAGAAAAATTGTTATGCTCATGATCTTCACTTATACTTGGTTGAGCTTATGAAAAGCAACTCATGAAAATTAGTCCCAAAGTGATAGATATCCAAGAAGGATAAAGTAAAGAAAATGTCATGAAGATCATTGGACAAAATAAACTTGATTCTTAGTAATAGTTTTGATATATGATGATGTGATATGTGAGTTATGTTCATGAGTAATTATGCTTTAGTAGGAACAATGGTGTTAAGGTTTGTGATTCCCTATGCAAGTATGAAAGTCAATAATCATGCAATGAAAATTATATCCTACTTGTGGTCCATTATTTGGTGTTAATTATGCTTAATGCTTGCTTATGAGATTATTTGTTTCTTGGTTGGTCGCTTACCAATCTTTTGCTAGCCTTCATTTTGCACTAAGTATGACCTCAACTTGTGCATCCAAAATCCTTTAAACCATTTTTGCCACATGAGTCCACTATATCTACCTATATGATGTATTAATTTTCCGTTCTTGGCAAATTTGCTTGTGTCATCTCTAATTTTCAAAATAAACTTCTCTTTTGTGTGTTTGTTTCGTTTGCGGAATGGTAACGGGTGGCTAATATTTTCCATGCCAGATGTGTTATTCTCAAGATGAGTGTTCATTCACTTGTCATTGCACAGGAGTAAGGCAAAGGTATTAGGGATGCCCAGTCCCGAAATGAAAAAAGAAATGAATTTACTTTATGTTGTCAAATAATAAATTCCTTGGAAAGTGTTGGTATGGAGGGCACCCATGGATACGGCTAGCCATGGAAAGTGAAATTTATGGTGGAAAAAGCAATAAACTTTATTTTTTGTTTGGGAACCGCCTATGGCATATCTAGCATGGAAAGTGTTCGAAACTCTAAGTCGTTTTCGTTGGTGGGATGGATACACCTCCCAAAATGTTTTTATCTCATATTTTTCACTTCAAGCTCTAGCACCTCTACAAATCCCTACTTCCCTCTGCAAAGGGACTCTCTTTTACTTTATGCCATTTTTATTTTTGAAATTTGAGTCTCCATCTTCTCACATAAAAAGCACCAACTAGGATGCAATATGACCGTGCTCAAGTATTGGGTGTAGTTAATATTCGAGTGTGTTTCATGAATGGATCAATGTTTGAGCATGATGGGCTAGGGATAACTTATTTTAGCATTGATATTTTGAAAGACATGGTTGCTTGTTGATATGTTTGAGTATCTAAATTATTATGTCAAAACTATACTATTGCTTTGAATCATATAAAATTCCAAATGTCCATGCTATAAAGAAAAGAATATGATATGACTTGATGAACAACACTCCACATCAAAAATTCTGTTTTTGTCACTTACCTACTCGAGGACGAGTAGGAGTTAAGCTTGGGGATGTTGATATGTCTCCAATGTATCTATAATTTTTGATTGTTCCATGCTGTTTCATTATCAATCTTGGATGTTTTATAATCATTTTATATCATTTTTTGGTACTAACCTATTGACATAGTGCCTAGCGCAAGTTCCTGTTTTTCCATGTTTTTTACATCGCAGGAAATCAATATCAAACGGAGTCCAAATGGCACGAAACTTTACGATGATTTTTATGGGCCAAAAGGAAGCAGATGGGCCCTGGTTGCACCTAGGGGTGCTCCGAAGGGGGCACAACCCACCAGGGCGCGCCAGGAGACCCTGGCGCGCCCAGGTGGGTTGTGCCAACCTCGGGTGCCCCCTAGACCGCCTCTTTTCTCTATAAATACCTAAATAATCCCAAAACCCTAGGGGAGTTGACGAAATATTCATCCAACCACCGCAGAGTCCAGAATCATTAGATCCGATCTAGACACCATCATGGAGGGGCTCACCACTTCCATTGGTGCCTCTCCGATGATGTGTGGGTAGTTCTTTGTAGACCTCCGGGTCTGTAGTTAGTAGCTAGATGGCTTCATCTCTCTCTCTCTCTCTCTCTTGATCCTCAATACAATGGTCTCTTGGAGATCCATATGATGTAACTCTTTTTGCGGTGTGTTTGTTGGGATCGATGAACTTCGAGTTTATGATCAGATCTATGTTTTTATATCCATGAAAGTATTTGAGTTTCTTACATCTCTTTTATGAATGATCTCTTATAGCCTCGTATTTCTTCTCCGATATTTTGGTTTTGTCTGGCCAACTCGATCTATTTATCTTATAATGGAAAGAGGTGCACGGTAGTGGGTTTGATCTTATGGTGCTTGATCCTAGTGACAGAAAGGGAACCGACACATATGTATCGTTGCTACTAAGGATAAAAAGACGAGATCTATATCTACCGCCATATAGATAAATGGATCTTGTCTATATCATGTCATCATTCTTATTTCATCACTCTGTTTTTCCATGAACTTAATACACTAGATGCATGCTGGATAGCGGTCGATGTGTGGAGTAATAGTAGTAGATGCAGGAATGAGTCGGTCTACTAATGTTGGATGTGATGCTTATGTAATGATCATTGCCTGGATATCGTCATAATTATTTGAAGTTCCATCAATTGCCCAACAGTAATTTGTTCACCCACTGTTTGCTATTTTTCTTGAGAGAAGCCACTACTGAAACCTACGGCCCCCGGGTCTTATTTCTCATATATTTGATTTTGTGATCTACTTTTTCCTTGCTTTTATTTTCAGATCTATTAACCCAAAAATACAAAAATATATTGCTGCACTTTATTTTATTTGCTATCTATTTATCCAATCTATTACAGCCTTTTACCATCACACACCAATTTCTGGCACTGTAACCCGAAAGGGATTGACAACCCCTTTAACACGTCTGGTTGTGAGGTGTTGTTATTTATGTGCAAATGATGTTTACGTTGTGTTGGTTGGTTCTCCTACTAGTTTGATAACTTGGTTTCATAATTGACGGAATACTCTACCATCGATGTGCTACATCATCACTCCCTCTCCGGGAAAATACTGACGTGGTTCTAGCTGCCATCATGCCCTGTTGCCTTGTGGGCAACAGGGGCATCCCCCTAGGATGTATTTAGTGCCAAAAAATCTTATATATTCTAGAAACAAATCATGTTAAAATTTTATGACAATCTGAGCACTTTTATTTTTGGGCCATTTTTTATTGCATGGATAATTCCAAAAATAGGATAATCATGGCATTTTACTTTATTAAACTAGAAATAATAGAGAGCAAACAATAGGTACATAAAGGTATTCTTGCTAAATTCATCAACCACATGCCCCTTAAAAAGAATCCATTAATAAGGTTGATCAAGTCTTATTAAAAAACTATTTCCATGTAACATGAAACCGAAGAATCTTCATATAACACTAGGTTACCTCAATGGAGATATGCATTTCCCCCATAATAAGAGTTTCATATTTTTTTGATAGAAGGAAGAGGGAATTCAAAACCTCCAATAGTGATTGCCGAAACTTTTAAAATACAATTGATATTGTTCACTTGGAGTTGATTCTTCGGAAATTGTACCGTTTGCTCATTACCATTGATATGAAAAGTGACCTTGCTTTTGTTGCAATCCATAACAGCCCCTGCAGTATTCAAAAAGGGTCTACTAAGGATAATCGACATGTTGTCATCCTCAGGCATATTATGTATAACAAAGTTTGTTAAGATAGTAACGTTTACAACTACCACAGGGACATCCTCACAAATACCGATAGGTATAGCAGTTGATTTATCAGCCATTTGCAAAGAGATTTCAGTAGGTGTCAACTTATTCAAATCAAGTCTTCTATATAAAGAGAAGGGCATAAAACTAACACCGATTCCCAAATCACATAAATCAGTTTTGACATAACTTCTTTTAATGGAGCATGGTACATTGGGTATTCCTGGATCACCTAACTTCTTAGGTACTCCACCCATAAAAGAATAATTTGCGAGCATGGTTGAAATTTCAGGTTCATGTATCTTTCTTTTATTAGCGACAACATATTTCCTATACTTAGCATATGGGTGCATCTTCAAAATATCAGTCAAACGAGTACGCAAAAAGACTGGCCTAAGCATTTCAACAAAGCATTCAAATTCTTCCTCATCCTTATTTTTAGGTGGATTATTAGGAAAAGCTATGGGCTTCTGAACCCATGTTTCTCTCTCATTACCATGTTTTCTAGCAACGAAATATCTCTCATCATATCTTTTATTCTTAGGAGGTTGGTGCTACCTCTTGAGCTTGTGTTGGTTTTTCCCTTGAAGAGGAAAGGGTGATGCAGCAAAGTAGCGTAAGTATTTCCCTCAATTTGGAGAACCAAGGTACCAATCCAGTAGGAGACAATGCAACAAGCCACTGAATACCTGCACAAACAAAGACCAACTTGCAACCAACGCGACAAAGGGGTTGTCAATCCCTTCACGATTATTCACAAAGTGAGATCTGATAGAGATGGATAAACGGTAAAGTGATATTTTTGGTTTATGGAACGCGACAAAGGGGTTTATGATCAAATTATTCACTGAAAGTAACTAAGTCTTTTCTCAACTTTATTATGCATGATTGTTATAGATTTGTATTTCTATCTGATCTATCTGTTTGGTTTGGCCAACTAGATTGATTTATCTTCAGTGGGAGAGGTGCTTTGTAATGGGTTCAATCTTGCAGTGCACTATATCCTAGTGACATTGTAGGGGACAAGACATGTATTTGTATTGTAGCCATTAATGGTAAAATGATGGGGTGTATTCATATTGCTTGGGTTTACTTTGTCTACATCATATTATCTTGCTTAAGGTGTTACTCCGTTTGTCATAAAATAATACCATAGATGCATGCTTGATAGTAGTCGATTGGTGGAGTAATAGTAGTAGATGCAGGCAGGAGCTGGTCTACTTGTCTCGGATGTGATGCCTATATACATGATCATTACCATGAGTAACATCATAACTATGCGTTTTTTATCAATTGCCCAACAGTAATTTGTTCACCCACCGTATGCTATCTGTTCGAGAGAGAAGCCTCTAGTGAAAACTATGGCCCCCGGGTCTACTTTTAATCATATTATAAAATCCCACTTTTTTGTAATTTATTTACTTTAATTTTACTTTGCAATTTATCCTTCTACCTATAAAAGATTTGATCCTTGCAGGTAACGAGTTCAAGGGGATTGACAACCTTCTTGTTCGCGTTGGGTGCAAGTATTTTGCTTTTGTGTGTGTAGGTGCTGAAGACGGGAATTTGGGTGATTCTCCTATTGGTTTGATAAACCTTGGTTCTCACTAAGGGAAATACTTATCTCTACTGTACTGCATCTCCCCTCTTCGGAGAAAATCCCAACGCATCTCACAAGTAGCACATAAAAACGATCAAGTGATGTCCGATATGAGATTCATGGAGAAGCTTGATATGGTCATCGTGAATTGAGATATTGGTGATCATGTCTTGAAGCAATGAAGCATAGTGAAGAGATCAATAGGGCCTTAAATACACCAAGATTAATCATGGAGCAAAGATAAATGCCGACCAAGATGAAGATCAAAGATTGAACTCAAAGATGGTCATGACACAAGCGTAAATGATGTACCACATGGGATCTTGTGGTATGGGAAGTAATTGTCAATTTTTCTTTGTGTACTAACCCATACTATGTGTTTTCTATATCAACATGGGTTAGGTGTTTCTCATGGGCTTGCTTCAAGAGAAAGATTCCAAGTGTCCATGAGAGTATGACATCAAGTGATGATGATCATAGTTGACAAGGGCAAGCTCAAGATAACTAGCTTGTGGATGATCACATGATGGACATGTGAAGATAGAATGTAATGCAATGATCCCCGCATGGCTTATTGAGGAGCTATTTGAAGTCATCACCAAATTTCGTGATCAAGGTTATGCTTCCTCCATATTAAGCCAAGAATAAATGTCAACATCAATCTCATGTAGAATGCTCGAGTCAAAGGTATTAGTTCCCTTGGTTGTAGTCGCATGGATCAATGACCATCGGAAAAAGATATATGCCCAAGAATGGATTTCCAAAAGCTATCTAGTGTAGCTATTTTATGATTCTTGAGTTATAGGGATCCCTTACTATTAAGAGGAGATCAAAGGGTTTCGTGATGGACTTTCTCAAGTCATTATCTCCTACACACAATTCCACTCCGATCATATACATATATATCTTTATCCAAAGCCATAAGGGTTCCCCAAATTCTATGATCTAGCCTTTTCATATTTTGCATCCTCCATTTTGGTTGATCTTGGGTGGTTCTCTATGTGACGACCTAGAGTTTTTCAATAGCTTCAAAACGAGTCCAAAATCATCAAAATTGGAGTCCGGATGAGAAAGTTATGCATGTTTTGTTGGGGAACGTAGCATGCAATTTCAAAAAAATTCCTACGATCACGCAAGATCTTTCTAGGACATGCATAGCAACGAGAGGGGGAGAGTGTGTCCATGTACCCTCATAGATCGAAAGCGGAAGTGTTAGGTTAACACAATTGATGTAGTCGAACGTCTTCGTGTCGGTGCAACAATCCCTGGGTCTGTTGCCCAGACTGTGCACATGCACGAGATCAATATTGAAGCACCAACCCAAGTCAGAGATTGAAGGACCAAGAGATTTGAAGAACCAACACGCATTCCAGAGAGACCAAGATCGAGCCAGAAGAGCAAGATATCAGCAAGAGAAGGGCCTCCCTTGTCGGGCAGGTGATCCCGGCAAGGAGCAAGGCCACTGCAAGAAGCAGGCAACCAAGGCACCCCGGCAAGGTCTGACGGGGCTCGCGGGAGCAGAACCACTCCACCAACCACTCAAGCGCGACCCACGTTGTCAATCAGTGCGGTGTCAAGCCGCAAGATGACTAAGTGGAAGCCGTTCGCCACATGGCAGCCATTTCCTATAGAAGAAGCCTACAGATGACACCCGTCTTGTGACGTGTCAAGGGAGTAGGCGCGGAGCTGGCAAGATAGCCCGGCAAGCCTTGTCGGGCGACCAGTGATGTGACACCAAGCGGCACATTTAATGCACCCTGTCAGCCTGCAAAGTTAGGTATGGTAGCACTGTTCGCTATCATATTAGTGGATAATGACAACTTTGCCATTGTGGTGACCCCTTAATCTATAAAAGGGGCCCATGGCACTCGTATGAAGGGCTGGAAAGTTGATGAAACCAAGCCACACACGCACGTAGTCACTGCGGCCCCGAGGCAAACCCTGTCGGGCAAGTATACTACGCATCATCATGCTCATTCCACCATCAATCCACCAAAGCAGGAGTAGAGTCTTACGCCTCGCGGCGGCCCGAACCTGGGTAAATTGCTTGTGTGCTCTCTGTCGTGCTGTCGTACGCTTATCTGCTCTTTGTCCAACACGACCTCCCCTCATCGAACCAGCAAGGGGCCACCCAATACCATAGGTGGTCGCGGATATTGCACGACATCTTTGGCACGCCAGGTAGGGGGAGCGCTTGCATGAACTTGAGGGCGTAAACAGCGTGTCATCTTCATCACCATCTTCATCCTCGACAGCGCCATCGACCATGGCACCCAAGAAGAAATCTGGTGCCTTGGTGTCGGTGTTAAAACCGGCCGATCTCAAGTAGGGGGTCCCGAACTGTGCATCTGAGGATCAAAGGTAACAGGAGGCAGGGGGCACGATGTTTACCCAGGTTCGGGCCCTCTTGATGGAGGTAATACCCTACTTCCTGCTTGATTGACTTTGATGAGTATATGGGTTACAAGAGTTGATCTACCTCGAGATCGTAATGGCTAAACCCTAGATGCCTAGCCTGTATGGATTCTGATTGCCTCTATGGACTAAACCCTCCGGTTTATATAGACATGGGAGGGACCTAGGGTTATATAGAGTCGGTTTATAGAGAAAGGAATCTTCACATCCGGACGCCAAGCTTGCCATCCACGCAAAGGAGAGTCCCATCTGAACATGGGGGAAGGCCTTCTATCTTCTATCTTCATGGCCCATCAATCCGTCCCATGCTGCATAGCCCGGCCATCCGAGGACCCCATAATCTAGGACTCCCTCAGTAGCCCCCGAACTCGCCCTCAATGACGACGTAGTCTTCGGCTCGCCGATTGTCTTCAGCTTTGAAAGGTGGGTTCTTCATTACAATCCGAACTGTCGATTATCCAGTGACAACCTTAACATCTTTTACAATCCCCCCTGATGGCGCTTCAACTTTCGCGCGTAGGATGAATACGAACGGTCCATGTCCTTATTGTAAATAAGTCCTTTACCACGCTCTGATGGCATCTATATAAAGTGATATAGATTTCCAAATGGCATCCCCCATCGCGCAGAAAGGAAATCGCCAAATCCAGCCACGAGCAAAGCCTTCCACCATGGGCAGCACCCCAGGCTCCTCCTCACATCCCCATGGCCCTAAAGAGGGAGATTGGTAGAGTTTCTCTGTGCCTCATCTTTAATTAAGCCAGCTCTAGACGCAAGGCTTCCTCCCTCCCGCAGATCTAGTCTCTGTTCGAGCGGGATTGCACTCAGTAGGCAACGACGCGATGGCCGAGAATTTCCCCAACACCAATAAGGACGAGAGGGTGTGCTTCGTCCCATTCTTATTGCGGGGCCTAGGATTTCCAATCCATCCCTTTCTCAGGGATTATTGGTATTTTACGGCATGCAACTACACAACCTCACCCTAGGTTCGATTTTGCGCATCTCAGGCTTTGTTGCCCTCTGCGAGCTATTTTTGGGTATTGAAGCCCACTTTGAATTACGGAGGAAGTTCTTTGGTCTCGTTCCTCGCCACCGAGGAGGCTCTATATTTGAGGTGGGCGCTGCCGAAGTATGGCGTATAGCCGGGTCCGGATACTTCGTAGGAACACCTAAAGAGGTATACCCGTAATGGACTTCGGAATGGTTTTATGTGGATGATGTCCCACTGTCAGACCCAGTTCGTAGTGGCCTCCCTAGATTCTCCAGTGCTCCTTTAAGGAAGCGCCTCAACTAGCGTCCCCGAAGCCCCAAAGAAGAGGATAGCACAGAGATACAGTTGTTGGTCAGCAAGGTCAGGCTGCTGGCCCACTCCGAACTCTCAATAGTTGAAGTCATGGTGATCGCAATAAAGAGGTGCGTGCAGCCCCTCCAATCCAGAGTAACTCCTTTATGGTGCTACAATGGAGAAGACGACATGTCCCATTACAGACGGCAGCGTCTGAATACCCCAGCTGAACTGGCCTCTACTTTGGCTGATCTGTGTAAGGGCGAAAAAGAAGATTTTCTTCATTTAAACTGTCAGGAGGCCTATTCCATGTACACACCTATTGAATGGGTAAGATCTCGATTCACCTGTGCTTATTTTACTGCATCACAGACACTAATTAAATGTATATTTCATTGCCACCAACTTTAGTCATGGAAGAGGATGATCGAGGATGTCCACTGTCCTACTCCTCAGCCAGAGGATCATAATCGCAATAAGGATCCTGGCTTTTTTGAGGATCCGGATATATATATATATATATATATATATATATATATATATATATATATATATATATATATAATTTGACGATGGGGTATTCTATCAGGCAAGCCTTGACGGTTCGGAAGTGGCCATTATCACCGACTACCCTCGCCTTTACCCATTCTGCATCGTGAGTGTCCAGAGTGTCGTGGAATTGTCACGGCAAATGTCATAGCAAAAGGACTTAGTCGTGGAGCCATCGCAACAGGGTTAGCTTAAATGGGTTTAAGCGAGACAAAGGACACAAGGAGTTTATACTAGTTCGCCCCCTTGCGGTGAAGGTAAAGGCCTAATCCAGTTTGAGGTGGTATTGCTTATGTCTCGATTACCAGGGAGCGAATACGCTTGACCTAGCTTTCGATCTATTGTTTCTTGCCCTAACTCGCCGCCGGGTCGTCCCTCTATATACACAGGTCGACGCCCGGCGGTTTACAGAGTCCCGGCCGGCTCATAAACAACATGTCCGGCTCGGTAACTAACTGTACATGCCTTATAATACAAGTTACACATATATGGCCGTTTACACTTGTTTGGGCCTTAACTCTCCTTTGGGCTTTAGGCCCTCGATAAGTCTGCATAGTGAACTACCGTCTTAAGCATCTTCATGGACTTTGTCTTGATGAACCGCCAGGGTCTTAACCCGGCCCCTCCTGGGCGGGTTAAACCCAATGGTTATATCCCCAACATTAGGCCCCAGGTTGATTTGAACTTGTTCATATCAATCTTCAACTCTTAGAAAAAAATCCTTCCTCATTACTCTTGCAAAACCTTGTAACTCGTCACGACGTCATCTTCTAGGATCACGGTAACCCGTCGTGACGTCACCTGTCATTAATATCGCACAAATCTCAAATCTTAATAAATCTTCTCCTTTAATGAATCTCCGAAAATCATGGCATCTGCGCTGTCACATCCATTTTTGGCCTCCTCGATTCCCATGCATGTCACTTATCCTTTCATCTTATCAATAGGGTCGGGGTCCCTTTCACTTCCCCCCCTTGCCTCTTCGTCTCTGTCTTCCACCTGGCGACACCCGAACACTCGAGCTCTACCGCCGACATCGACCTTCGCCTCTGCCTCGACAACGGTCGCTGCATCGACTTGTTTGGATCAGATTTCGTCCGCGCACTTCCGCTGTCCAACAGCCCTGGTACAATTTCCTTTTCTCCTTTCTCATAGATCCCATTAGGGTTTCCCGAAGTTCATCGAAGTTCATCGAAGTTCATCATCGTTCTTGTCTGTACACTCATTTTTGATTTGAACTTAGTATCTTTCATGCGCGGTAATATTCATAGCACTTATTTTCACTATCAAGGCATCTCCTTTTGGACGGAAAACTCGATCTGGATCTTACGAACTGGTGAAGCACCATAATTTAGGTCTGGATATTTTCCATTATCTGACGTGCCGTAGATCCAAAATTATGATATCAATCTGTGAAACATGTTTCTCATCACTTAGCAATTTATCCTTTGTTAGATCTGTAAACCAATAACGGTGTGGACGGCTTAACTTTAAACCATAATCTACCAGGCACCATTAGTCCCTCTCAAGCCGCCAATCTTCGGCTTAACACCTCTGTATGCTTCATTATTGTTTGCGTTTTAATCATAAGCCGGCTTAACCATGTAATCTTGAACCGGCATAATCTTTCTTTCAGATCATTTCAAAAATGGCTAAGACATACACGTCTTGCAATTGGGTCAAATCTCGGGTTACCTAAGAATAATTGAACAACTTTGTTGCCACTGGCGCTTTAGCCAAAAAAGAAATCATCCATTGGAGAACTCCTGGTGAAGAAGTTCCTCCTCAACCTAAATATGGAGAAGTAATTGTCTTTGCTGACCATCTGAGCCAGGGATTCAATCCACCCGGCTCAAAGTTTTTCTGTGATGTGCTTCATTTCCTTCAACTTCACCCCCGAGACATAGGACCCAATTTCGTGTCCAACATGTGTAACTTCCAAGTATTTTGTGAAGCTTACCTTCAAGAAGAGCCCACAGTTGATTTATTCAGGGAGTTCTATTACTTAAACCGCCAAACCGAGTTTGTCGACGGGCCATGCCAAGAACTTGGTGGAGTCTCAATTCAAAAAAGGAAAGAAGTCAGCTGCCCCCATGCCAAGATCCACAGTGACCCCAAAGACTGGAATCAAACTTGGTTCTATTGTCAAGATACATCTCTAGCCGGTGAGAATCCTCTGTCGGGTTACCATGAACACTGACTTAGCAGCACACATCCACTCCCCCAATGGCTTAATGCGAAGGAATGGGCCAAATACGCACCAGCCTTCTCAAAGCTCAGGGCCTTTATGGCCAATGGCTTAACCGGTGTTGATTTTTTCTGGTGCTGGCTGTCTTGGACTATCTTGCCACTAAGCCATTGCCCTGGCTTAATGTGTGAATACACTGGTGACACAAAAGACCCTCAGTGCCATTGTGACATTCAACTATCTGATGCAGAAATTACTGAAGCCACCAAAAAGTTGTTGAATGAACCTGTGAAGGAATGCAGCAAAACCGGACTTAGTCCTTTCTTTACTTTCAACAAGCCACCAGCTGTAAGAATTGTATATCTTCTGCTTAGTCTGTATTTTGATGCCTACTTACGATCTTTTCAATCTTAACAAGCAGACTCTCCATTTTGGAAGAAGAAAACGTAGGATAAGCCAGCCACACCGGCTCGTGTCAAAACCAAGGCCATCAAGAAGTCTACCAAGAAGACTACTGAATCCGCCGATGATAATGAGGGTAATGAGTCTGAGGTAGAACTTGACTCTCTTGGCTCATTTTTCATACATCTCATTGACAATGATTGTTATCAGGACGACACCGAGGCCAGCTGTGCAGGTGACACAGAGGTAATTATTCTTCCTTCCGGCTTAGAACCTCTGCCAACACAGAAAACCCGACAAGCAAGCTAGAATGTAAGCTTTTCTCACCCTCTAGCTCACTTGGATCCCAAATTTCTTTTGAAGAAACAGCAACACGAAGCTCGCCGAGTTACCCGGCATAGTGGTGGGCAGATCACTTCTTCCGGCTTACCAAATACGCCGACTCGCAAACGCCGCCCAGAGGTCTTTCATATTTCTGATATACTTTATCCCAAGGCAGGTCATTTCCCATAACCTCTTAACCTGTCTGACTCAAACTATCAGGGGACTTCTCATTCTTCCTCTAGCGAGTCATCAGGGACACAAATTCCGGCTTTCAAAACTATACCTGGGTAAGGACATATTTTAACCTTTCATGCTTTATACTTGATTATTACACTGACCTTTTTACACTTCTTATTTTCAGGGGCCAAGCCAAACCCAGCAAGAAAGCCAAGCTAAATAAGCCGGCCGACAATCTCAATCTATCTGAGTCGGAAAAACAACCAGAATCTCCTCATCCAACTGCAGAAGCCACCATTGACAACTCACCTTCGGAAGACCATGAACCTTCCATGGATCATATGGATGTTGAGCCGGCTATCTTTAGGCTGCCAAGCCCAATCAAACCTGCCGAGGAGAAGACTGATGAAGTTACTATTACCGGCTTTGGATTCACAGCTCCAGGTCAACCTACCGTCTTATCCAAGCACAACACAAAAGAAGAAATTTCTGTTGAAGATAAAGGCAAGTGGAAAGCAGACTTGGAGAGCTATACTCATTTGAGTGCTCAAGATCTCCACTCTGGTTATTTAAACTTTCTCTACACCAGCCGTGATTTTGAAGCCAGCTTAGTGAACTTGATAAAGGAGCGCTATGAGGTAAACACTGCAACTCCTTGTTACATGAATATTCTTCCCCTTAGCCGCCAAGTTTATTGGACATGATAGAATAACATGTGCTATAAACTTCAATAGATGCATAGATCAACTCTAGTGGCCCGCAAGGGCCGGTTTATACTTGCAATATAAACTGGGACTTTATAATACCAGCACTTCAACTTTGCATCTGTAGCCCCCAAGGGCCGGCTTAATAAATATGTTGAGCCGGGACTTTAATGCATCAAGAATTAACATTGCGTTTGTAGCCCCCAAGGGTCGGCTTAACAAATATGTTAAGTCAAGACTAATTATCTTCTAGAAATCCATAATCCATTAATATCCTTCGTAAACCGGATCACCAGCATTTATTCGGGTCAGCAAATAAAGCCATGTTTTGAAGAGCGATATGCATTAGCCCCCAAGTGCCAAGTATAATACTTGTATTGTACTTGGGACTTCACAATATTTTAAGAAGCAATAGACATTAGCCCCCAAGTGCTAAGTATAATACTTGTATTGTGCTTGGGACTTCAAATAAATTCATTGTCATCTTACTTACTATTTACTTTTGTAGTCTGAGCTTAGCAGTAAAGAATCCCAAGTCACCGACCTTCAAGAGATCATCAAGTCTCAACAAGCAAAAACCTCCAAGGCCAAGGATGAATTGACTAGCGCCTTAGAGGCGATGGAGAAATTGAGGGAAAGCTTCAAGGTTGAACAAGCGGGTTGGGATTTAGAGAAGTCAGCCCTGCTGAAGAGGGCTAGGGATGATGAGGTGGCCCTTGAGCCAGTTTCTGCAGAGCTTGATGGCTTAAAACAGCAAATTTATGCCATGACTGTTGTTGTTTTCGGTAAAATAGCTTCCTCTTAATTTTTGAACATATGTTATCCAATGTGCTCCCGGCTTACAAACGTCCTTGATGATACAGGATCCCGGGTTACCCATCTTGGCTCAGACATGCGGAAAAGACTGAAAGTTGCTTACATGCTCATAGAACAGCTATATACTGGCACGCAGCGAGTCATCTGCACAGCTGCTCACAACAAACCAGCTCCAACTCTTATCAAGGATACGTTGGATAAACTATCTATGTTGTCTGCACGGATCGAAGAGTTGAAGAAATCAGCTACAAGAGCCGGTGCCATTACCGCACTAACTCGGGCCAAGGCGTGGCTAGTTGATCTTGAACCGGCAGACTTGGCAAACGGCTGCCCAAGCATCAAAGAAGATGGGTCACCCTTCACTGCAGACGACTTCGCCGCCCTTACTACGGAAATGCGCTCTTTGGCTAGCAAACTGGCTGAAGACACTGATCTTACACATTACCAACCGGTTTATGATGCCAACAATAAGAAGGTGAAGGTGCCGACTCATGATGCTCCGGACCTGACTCCTCCGATCCATAAGCACACTTATGCCCCTGATGTTGACCCATCCACACTTATAAGTGATGAAGATGTATTCAGATCTTTAACTGGGATCAACTGGTCGACCCCTGACTTGCAGCCATTGGGTGAAGAGGAGGCAGATGAACCGGTGCTGGATGAGTCGCAACCTTCAACTCAGCAAGGCCAAGAGTCATAAGCCATGGGTTGGCTTAGCATCTGCTTTCCACAAAACTGCTAAGCCAATTATTCATGTGGGGCATCAGATGCCTTTGTAATAGGCTTAGTTAAACTCTTGATCTGTCATGCCATCATGCATGTTTTGGTTTGTATGATACTACTGATCTATCAAGTTGAAGATCTGCCACTTATGTTTATGATTTCATCGACTGTGTGCACCAGATTATTTATTGTACCTGCACACAGACACATGACAAGGATCCTAGTGTTTTACCATAGGATGGGTCATAATTCCTTATAAAAGAAAACCACTGGTGGCTAAAGATAGTCCATAACCATGGCCGGTTTAATCATGAACTTTAATAAAAATATCATACATGTGATACACCACCGGCTTATCATACCAGCGGAATAAGGGTGGAAACCCAAAAGATTGAGCGTACAAAGCTCTGTGCAAGTTGACACGTACCGTCAGCTTAATACGCCATATGCAGCAAGGGGTAATATCCCAAACTTAGAGCATAGCGCTTCCAAGCATATAAAATCATATACCCTCGCGACTCATAGTCTTAAAGCCAGGCCGGGTTAATAAACACCGGGTACTTTCATGTATGAATCATAAGGCATCATAGCCCTCCTCGGTTTTCAACCATGTATTAATATGTCACCGGAGAGGAATCTCAAAAATCAAATACCAAAAAATCAAGGCTTTCATAGGAAGCCAGGCCTAAAAATCAAGTGCGTTCAAGGAATGCACAACCACTGAGTTCAACCTTCATACAAACCTTATAAGCCAGACCTCACATAACCAATCGTCGTTTTAACTTTGACAAATTCAGGGCCTATATAAGATTGACTTGTCAAAATTACAGTGGGTCGTTCCGGGATTACCTGGGCGGAGTGGCAGACTTAAAAAGGCAGGATAACCCAGGTTTTTAGGTGAATACACCTGGCTTCCAAGCCTGGCTTTTAAGCCTATTACAAGGGTCATAAAAACTCTTGTACATTGAACAAAGAGTCCCCAAGTAACATTATATTCCGTTCGTATAAGCCGGATCAACAAGGGTAGTCATAGCTACGCTCGATGAGCAGGAAGTCCCCAAGTGATATATTTGTGAGCTGTGCTCGGCGGGTACCTATGTTTGAGTTGTGCTGTGCAACAATCTCTCTTTGGTCCCTGTAACTTGGCATCAAGCCTTTAAGTGATCATATAAAGTAATAATAAAGACTCAGTTTCTGAGAAATGAAATGATAGAGGCCCTGAATTATCAGGGATGCCGGCTTTATTCTATTAATCATAATATATACATTGTCAAAATATGTACATCAGGCGAGCCGGTGGCTCAGGTATAGTAAGGCCGAAGATGAGCAATATTCCACGGCCGACGGGTCTCCTCCACTGACGTGCATGAGTCCTTGCGGTCTCGAATATCGATAAGGTAGTATGACCCATTGTTCAGATTTTTGCTGACCATGAAGGGCCCTTCCCAAGGTGGGGATAGCTTGTGCATATCAGATTGATCCTGGATAAGCCGGAGCACCAAGTCACCTTCTTGAAAGGTTCTGGTTTTAACCTTGCGGCTATGATAACAGTGCAGATCTTGTTGGTAAAAAGCCAAACGAGACGCCACAAGGTCACGCTCCTCATCCAATAGGTCAAGTGCATCCTGGCATGCTTTTTCATTGTCAGCTTCAACATAAGCCGCCACGTGGGACGAGTCGTGACGGATGTCACTAGGGAGAACCGCCTCTACTTCGTAAACCATGAAGAAAGGCGTGTAACCCGTAGATCTGTTGGGGGTAGTATTGATACTCCATAACACGGAGGGTAACTCCTCCACCCAACAACCCGGCGTCCTCTACAAAGGAGCCATAAGCCGGGGCTTGATGCCTCTCAGGATCTCTTGATTGGCCCGCTCAACTTGACCATTAGACTGGGGGTGTGCCACTAATGATACATCAAGTCGGATATGCTCACGTTGACAAAATTCTTCCATAGCACCCTTGGATATATTAGTGCCATTATCAGTTATAATGATGTGGGGAAAGCAAAAATGGGATATCACCTTTTTAATGAACTGAACCGTCGTTGCCGCGTCACATTTACTGACCGGCTCCGCCTCAACCCACTTTGTAAACTTGTCAACCGCCCCCAGGAGGTGTCTCTTTTTATCTTTGGACCTTTTGAAAGGCCCAACCATATCAAGCCCCCAGACTGCAAACGGCCAAGTAATTGTAATCATCCTCAATTCTTGAGCCGGCACATGAGCTCGGCGTGAAAACTTCGGACACCCATCACATTTACTGACTAGATCCTCAGCATCAGCGTGAGCCGTCAGCCAATAAAACCCATGACAGAAAGCCTTGGCTACAAGAGATTTAGAGCCGACATGATGACCACAATCTCCTTCATGAATCGCACGCAAAATCTCACAGCCTTCTTCAGGAGAAACACAACGTTGAAATGCCCCTGTAACACTGCGATGATGCAACTCTCCATTGACAATAGTCATTGACTTAGACCACCGGGCTATCTGTCTGGCCAAAGTTTCATCCTCAGGTAACTTGCCCCTAGTCATATAAGCCAAATATGGGACTGTACAATCAGGAATAGCATGAAGCGCCACCACCAGTTGTGCTTCCGGGTCAGGAATAGCAAGATCCTCCTTTGTAGGCAATTTGACAGAAGGGTTATACAGAATATCCAGGAAAGTGTTAGGTGGCACAGGCTTACGCTGAGACCCTAACCGGCTTAAAGTATCATCCGCCTCATTTTTCCTGCGATCAACATGTTCAACTTGATAACCCTTGAATTGACCGACAATAGCATCAACCTCTTGATGATAAGCCACCATGAGTGGATCCTTAGAGTCCCAAGTGCCAGAAACTTGTTAAGCCACCAGATCAGAGTCACCGAAACACCTCACCCGGCTTAAGTTCATCTCCTTAGCCATCCGAAGACCATGGATCAAGGCTTCATGCTCAACTGCATTGTTAGTACAAGGGAACATCAACCGGAGGACATAAGAAAATTTATCACCTCGTGGGGAAGTCAAGACAACTCCAGCCCCCGAGCCCTCCAACTGCCTAGACCCATCAAAGTGAATAGTCCAATATGTGTTATCCGGCTTCTCCTCAGGCATCTGCAATTCTGTCCAATCATTGATGAAATCCACAAGTGCTTGAGACTTGATGGTTGTACGAGGCACATACTTTATACCATGAGGTCCAGGCTCAATGGCCCACTTGGCTATCCGACTTGTGGCTTCGCTGTTTTGAATAATATCCCCTAAAGGAGCAGAACTAACCACAGTGATAGGATGCCCCAAAAAATATTGCTTGAGATTTTGACTAGCCATGAAAACCCCTTACACCAGCTTCTGCCAATGTGGATAAATCTGCTTGGACTCAATAAGTACCTCACTGATGTAGTAAACGGGCCGTTGAACTGGATGCTCTTTACCTGACTCTTTCCTTTCCACCACAATGGCTACACTGACAGCTCGGCTATTGGCAGCCACTATAATAATAAAGGTTCCTTATCAATAGGAGCAGCAAGAACCAGTGGCTCAGCCAATTGTTTCTTCAAGGCTTCAAATGCCTGATCCGCAGCATCACTCCAGAAAAATGATATGTCTTCTTCATCATCTGGTACAGAGGGATAGCCTTCTCACCCAACCTGCTTAAGGCCGCAATACGACCCGCCAAATGTTGAACATCATTGATGCACGCCGGCTTAGGCAGAGAGGTGATAGCCTTTATCTTCTCTGGGTTAGCCTCAATACCCCGTTCTGAAACCAGAAAACCCAAGATCTTGCCTGCTGGTACACCAAAGACACACTTGGTCGGATTAAGCATCGTCTTGTAGACCCAGAGATTGTCAAAGGTCTCCTTTAAGTCATCAATCAGGGTCTCCTTCTTCCTGGACTTCACCACAATATCATCCACATAGGCATGAACATTATGCCTGATCTGATCATGAAGGTAATTCTGCACACACCGTTGGTAAGTCGCCTGGGCACTCTTAAGCCCAAAAGGCATAGACACATAGCAGAAGGCTCCAGAAGGAGTGATGAAAGTTGTCTTCTCCTGGTCCTTAACTGTCATCTTGATCTGATGATAACCAGAATAAGCATCCAAAAAACTCAAACGCTCACAACCTGCCGTAGCATCAATAATCTGATCAATATGGGGGAGAGCAAAGGGATCAGCCGAACAAGCTTTGTTTAAGTCCGTATAATCCACACACATGCGCCAGGTGCCGTTTTTCTTAAGCACCAGCATCGGGTTAGCTAACCACTCAGGGTGAAAAACTTCAACAATGAACCCAGCCGCCAAGAGCCGGGCGACCTCCTCACCAATAGCCTTACGCCTCTCTTCATTGAAATGGCGAAGGAATTTCTTGATCGGTTTAAACTTTGGATCAGTATTGAGAGTGTGCTCAGCGAGTTCCCTCGGTACACCTGGCATGTCTGAAGGCTTCCATGCAAAGATGTCCCGGTTCTCATGGATGAACTCGATGAGCGCGCTTTCGTATTTTGAATCCAAATTAGCACTGATACTGAACTGCTTGGATGAATCACCAGGAATGAAATCAACTAGCTTAGTGTCATATGCTGACTTAAACTTCAAGACCGGATCATGCTCCGTAGTTGGCTTTTTTAAAGATGTCATATCTGTCGGGTCAACATTATCCTTGTAAAACTTCAACTCTTCTATCGCACAAATAGACTCAGCATAAGAAACATCTCCTTCTTCACACTCCAAGGCTACCTTGCGACTCCATGTACCGTTATAGTGCCCTTGTGACCCGACATCTTCAGCTGTAAATAAACTTAACAATGCCTTGCCATGAACTTAGCATAAGCCGGCCGCCCAAACAGAGCATGATAAGGGCTCTTGATTTTAACCACTTCAAAGGTTAACGTCTCAGATCTGGAATCATAATCATCTCCAAAAGAAACCTCCAGAGATATTTTACCAACCGGATATGCCGATTTACTTGGCACCACACTGTGACAAACAATATTCGACAGCTTAAGATTTTTGTTACTTGGCACCACACCGTGGAAAGTTTCATAGTAAAGTATATTGATGTTGCTGCCTCCATCCATGAGAACCTTGGTGAATTTCTATACCCCAACCTAAGGCGCCACCACCAGCACCAAGTGACCTGGATTATCAACCCGGGGCGGGTGATCCTCACGACTCCACACAATGGGCTATTCAGACCATCGCAAGTAATGGGGAACCGCCGGCTCAATGGTGTTCACTGCTCTTTTATGGAGCTTCTGATCCCGCTTGCATAGACTTGTGGTGAAAACGTGGTATTGCCCACTATTCAACTGCTTGGGGTTACTCTGATAACCAGATTCATGCTGCTGATTCCCCTGATTATTTTGTTGGTTGCAACCACCCTGATTACCTTGGCCTTGAAAACCGGAATTAGAGCCGCCACCACCGTAACCCGAACCATGATTGTCTTGAAAAAGATTGGAATTTAGGTACTCCTTCATAATGAAGCAGTCCTTCCAGAGGTGAGTGGACGGCCTTTCCCGTGTACCATGCCTTGGAAAGGGCATATTCAGCTGCCGCTCTAGATCGAAACCTGGCCCCCCAATCCATGGAGGTGGCTTTCCTTTACGACGATGTCCATTATTCTGTGTATTGGTGTTAGCCACAAAATCCAAATTATTATCAGCTTTGCACTTATAGTTGCCTCCTTGACTCGCCAGGTTATGCTGCTGCCATGTGTTACTGCTACTCTTCTTTCCCTTTCCCGGCTTTACATCAGACTCGGGGTCCTTGGTACCATCAGAGTTGGCATACTTAACCAGAGCCGCCATCAGCTCTCCCATGTCATTACAATGGCGCTTGAGCCGCCCTAACTTTTGCTTAAGGGGCATAAAACAACAATTCTTCTCTAACGTCAGGACTGTTGAGCCAGCATTGATACGATCCGATGAATGCAAGATAGTCGGGACCCGGCGCACCCAATGGGTTGTTGACTCGCCTTCTTCTTGGACACAGGAATCCAGATCCACAATCGACATAGGTTGCTTGCATGTATCTTTAAAGTTCTGGATAAATCGGACTTTTAACTCGGCCCATGATCCAATGGAGTTAGCAGTAAACCCTTTCAACCAAGTGCGGGCCGTCCCTTCCAACATCAACGTGAAGTACTTAGCACATGCAGCATCATCAACATCCAACAACTCCATTGCCATCTCATAACTCTCAACCCATGCTTCAAGGGGTAAATCAGCTGTGTAGTTGGGCACCTTACGAGGACCCTTGAAATCCTTGGGCAACCGTACGTTACGTAAAGCTGGCACTAAACATGGCACTCCCAAGGTTCTAGAGGTTACCCTTGTCTCCATTGAAGTTGTCGGATAAACCAAAGAACGTTGATGAGCCCCTTGTTGAGCCGCCAGATCGGCTTCCCGACGTGCTCTGCCCTGATCCACCAAATCCTGAGTATTAGCACTACCGTGCGCCGGGTCATGTCCACGAGGTTGGTTACGATGTCTGTCACTACTTGAAATGGCTGGTGAGTGAATGTGCCTGCTATAACTCCGGCTCGGGCGAGGGGTTGAGTGAATCCTCTCACGACTGTAAGAATAAGCCTCCTGTTGTACCATTGTGGTCTAAAGAAGCTCTCTAGCCCTTCGTGTTTCAATTGTAGCTGGGGACTCGCTTTCAACTGGGAGACCCGCCAATCGCGTCGCCGCAGCGATCATATTATCCAAAGGGTTAGAATAATGACCCGGTGGCGTCGGCACATATTGTGGCGGGATATTGTTCAGCCGAAGGGGATCCGTCACGCGTGGCTGAGCCGGCGCTCTAGCCCTAGGTGCGGTTACCGCCTGGTTTACCTCTAGTGGGTCACTGGTCCCTGCACCAGGTGTATTGAAGAGGTTCCTCGCCTTGTAGACCGGAGGCAGATGACTTCGATGCCTTCTCCTCATGACTTCGTTTGAAGCGTTCTGATACAATGAGAGACAAAAGGAATCAGCCTGGATCTGTTGTGCCTAAGCATCCAAAGCGGCTCGTTCTGCCATCATCCTCGCGCCCTCAGCTGCTAGATCCTCCTTGGCTTGAGCTATCTCATCTCACAGTTTTGCAACTTCCGCGTTATGCTGAGCTTGATCTGCCAGATTAATCTCTGTTGTCAACAATGTTGCCAAAGTGTTCAATAACTCGGACAAGACCTTAGCCAGCGGGCGCACAGGGCCTCCTGCCCCGGCCGCCATCGCCGTTGCTGACCCAGAAATCATTGCTGCTGCACTCGTAGAATTCTTCCCTGGCTATGTACCGGCCATGAAAATTGCAACCCGGTTCGGCGGCTCATAGGGGTCCGGAATACTATCGCCATGAGAACAGCCCCCAAGCCTACCGACTTGCAGTAGGTACAACAAAGTATTCTCACCCGTGGATGACTCACTGTTGGAGTAGAGGGTCGTCTCACCGCCAGACACGGACCCTTCCTCAAGTTTTGCCCCATGGATGAATCCAACGAAGGTGCGCTTCTCGGCGGGTTGAACCCGGGCGGGTCGTGCTCGCTGAGCTGCCTCGATGATGTCGGTGCAGATGTCCGGCTCAGGGCCTGGTTCGCCGATCTTGCCGATGAAGACGTGGATTCCATCGAAGGGGACCCGGTACCCATACTCGATTGAGCCAGCCTCGGGACCCTAGCCTGCATCGTCGATGTAGAGCTTGCTGCGACGACTCTTGGTCATCCGGCCCATAGTGTATCCCTTGATCCCTTCGAAGTTGCCCTGTAAGAACTCGAAACCACCGTGCACTGGCCCCACGATGGGCACCAACCGTCGTGGAATTGTCATGGCAGATGTCCTAGCAAAAGGAGTTAGTCATGGAGCCATCGCAATAGGGTTAGCTTAAAGGGGTTTAAGCGGGACAAAGGACACAAAGGGTTTATACTAGTTCAGCCCCTTGCGGTGAAGGTAAAGGCCCAATCCAGTTTGAGGTGGTATTCCTTATGTCTCGATTACCAGTGGGCGAATACGCTTGACCTAGCTTTCGATCTATTGTTTCTTGCCCTAACTCGCCACTGGGTCGTCCCTTTATATACACAGGTCGATGCTCGGCGGTTTACAGAGTCCTGGCCGGCTCATAAACAACATGTCCGGCTCGGTAACTAACTGTACATGCCTTATAATTCAAGTTACACATATATGGCAGTTTACACTTGTTTGGGCCTTAAGTCGCCTTTGGGCATCAGGCCCTCGATAAGTCTGCGTAGTGGACTACTATCTTAAGCATCTTCATGGGCTTTGTCTTGATGAACCGCCAGGGGCTTAACCCGGCCCCTCCTGGGCAGGTTAAACCCAATAGTTATATCCCCAACACAGAGGCTTCCTAACAATAGATCCTCATTTGTATCCTTTCCTGTCCTACTAATCTGGATTTCATCAGGATTGGCATTCCAAGGACCATAACTCCTCGAGGGCGTCCCCCGCGCAAGGCTATCGTTCAAAACAAAAAGGAGCCGGGAGTACTGCAGAGACTTCACAGTCCCCCAAGAGGTATTTGTATTTAATGCATGCCTAGGCATGAGTCTGGATTGTTTAAGGGTCTCCCCTTCTTTATCTTTTTATATTTAGGAGGAGTACACGGTAAACGGTGGGAAAGCGCCCAGTTAGCCAATTGCCCACTAATCTGGTACCAAACTCGCCAATTTGGACGCGAAAAAATGTTGCGCCTGTTCCGCCTCCTCAAGAGTATTCGGGTGACATGTCAGTCACAAATTCCAAACTGGAGAGCGTGATGAATCACCGTCGCTCGAAGGAAGCTATGCATACGCCGGCCTTATCCGAACAAGAATTCACTGCACTGAATTCGACGGATGCCTATATCCGGGCCGCTCGAGAAGGCCTTGTTGGAATTATTCAGCTGTTCTTAAAGAAAATTCAGGTGAAATTCGACACAATTTGACATGGTCATATGCCAGTAGCCCCCAAGACTTGAAGCAGTTAGCCCAACCGACTGAAGAATTGTTATATCATCAGGTACTCACAGAGATGAACAACACATTGTCCAAGGAGCTTGAGGAACGTCGGCCCAAGCTAACTGTTGTCACCGCCGAACTAGAAAGTTTGAAAAAAATTCAAAAAGGCCGCTGATGGTGAGCACAACAGTGTCTGGGAAGTACAATTATGCGCCAACAATGATTTTTAAATATGCATTGTTTTCTTTTCAGCGGCAGGATCGACAGAGTAGTTGGAGGAAAGGCTAAAGGCTGCTCAGGCGGACAAGGAGCATGCCGAACGGCAAGAAGCCGCTGGTGAATGTATATTAACATGGACCATTTATGAGAAAAACAAATTACAGGATGCAAACACCAAGCAAGCCGAGGAGCTAAAGGACGTATGGGCCCAACTGTCGGATGCCTTGAAGGAGGACCGAAAGCTGAAGGGCAGCATATTTAGTATGCCCCTGAATCTAACTTTCAAAAGATCCCCTGATGGAAAAAATTACGAGATTTGCGCCTGCAGGTTTGTTAACTGGGCAGCCCAGAGGAGAAGTGTCCGGATTCCAAGGTGACGTGCTGCAAGAGCTATCCAAGGTGCATGAGCAAGCTCGGAAAGCCATGAAGAATATAGCGAAGGCTTTATGGCCATCTGATTCTCCTCCAGGAATGATGGGGGATCTCGCAAAGTTATTCAAGGGAGCTCATCTTCGATTAGAGCTGTGGAAGGTATCGGCATGTCGAGAAGGTGCGCGAGAGGCTTGGGCCATGGTGAAGACACGGTATACCGGACTTGATCTAAATCATATGGCCTGGGACGGACCTCGGGGACCAGACGGACAAGAAATTCCGGTTAGCTTGGTGTACGACCAAGTAAAGATAGCCGCCAAATTTTCACAGTAGGACTATAAACTAGACAGCCTGATCGAGGGCATAGATAAAGAGTAGGCATGCAATTTTATTTGACAATGCTCTTTATCAGCAAACTCATCTTCGGCCAAATTATAAAAGATTGCCATAGTAGACTTTCCGCTTCAGCCTCCAAAACCCAAGAGTGGAGTGTTTCCGAATACTATACCTGTGGGAAACACCAAGTATGATTGGAAACTAGGTGATCTAGTCATAATGCTTGAGCAGGCAAACTGTATTTGGGGAGTTATGTTATATTACTGTTTAACGTGAGAAACATCTTCAAGAAAGAATAGTTCCATTAAGGGTTCCTCTCCCTGGGTCGGCATGCGTTTATGTATGACTAGGTCGTGATGCGAAAGAATCGCATGAGTCTTTATGTGTTAGTAGTTTATATTGCTGCAAAGGCAGCTCGTCTTTTGTCTGCCGACCAATTATTCCCTTAAGAACGCTAGCTTTCGGCTTCACCCGTTTGAGGTACATGTCCGGATGAACCGGTTGTAACAATCGCGGAGGTGCTCCATTTATGCCCTAGCTGAACAATCGGGAACGTAGGGCATAAGCATAGGAGCCAGGCAACCCAACTTGGCAAAAACTTAAGTCATAGAGGTGCATATAATGGCGAAGACAAGACGTATATGAGTAAGCAATACACATATATATGGTGAGCCTTATGCTCGAGATAATAGAGAGCTTCTATTTAAAGGAAGCCCCCACTTATAGTGGGGTGTGTACATTTAAAGATGTATTCCCCGCAAGTGTGCGGCTTACCTGAACACACACTAGAAATCGTAAAATAAATGAAAAGAAGAGAGAGAAAAGAGAAAAAGGTAACGAACAATGTGTCCGGACTTTAGGCGTAGAATCTTCGGAGTCTGGCAGCGTTCCATGTGTTCTGCTCTAAGAGATTGTCCAATGCATTACGAAGGCGATAGGCTCCTCCAGTGAGAACTTCATCTATAATGAAGGGACCCTCCTATTTGGGCTTGAGCTTGTCCTTTTTCTTCTCTGTTAGGCGTAGAACGAGTTCACCGACATTATAAGTCTTGGCCCGCACTTCTCTGCTTTGGTATCTTTGAGCTTGTTATTGGTAGAATGTGGAACGAGCTCTTGTGACATCGCGCTCCTCCTCCAGGCCATCTAAGTCATCTTGCCGATCGAGATCGGCCTTTCTCTCTCTCTCTTCACCCATGCGCACTCGAGGTGAGTCATGAATAATATCACGGGGCAAGACGGCCTCTGCGCCATACACCATGAAGAATGGTGTGTATCCGGTCGTGCGATTGGGTGTGGTCCGCAGCCCCCAAAGTATGGAGTCGAGCTCCTCAACCTAGTGTTTATATGACTCCTTTAAGGATCGCACTAGTCTGGGTTTAATGCCACTCATTATCAGGCCATTGGCCCGCTCGACTTGACCGTTTGTTTGAGGATGATATACGGAGGAGTAATCGAGTTTAATGCCCAGATTAGCACACCAAGTTTTTACTTCGTCGGCTGTGAAGTTAGAGCCATTGTCAGTAATAATACTGTGTGGGACACCATAATGGTGTATGATGCTGGATATAAAGTCTATCACCAGTCCGGCTTCAGCCGTTTTAACCGGTTTAGCCTCTATCCACTTAGTGAATTTATCTACCATAACTAGCAAGTATTTTTTTCTTATGGCTTCCCCTTTAAGGGGTCCGGCCATGTCCAGCCCCCAGACCGCGAAAGGCCAAGTAATGGGGATTGTTCATAGGGCAGTGGGCGGCATATGGCTTTGATTGGCAAAAGGCTGGCATCCGACGCAGCGTTGTAGAAGGTCTTGCACGTCTGCTCGGGCCGTGGGCCAAAAGAAACCTGTACGGAAGGCCTTACTTACAAGGGCCCGAGCTGCGGCGTGGTGGCCTCCAAGACCAGCGTGTATTTTGGTCAAGAGCTGTCGTCCCTCCTCTTTGGAGATACATCTTTGAAGGACTCCGGTAGTGCTTTTCTTGAAGATCTCTCCTTCATGAACCTTGTAGGCTTTCGAACGTCGAACAATGCAACAAGCCTCATTCTGGTCCTGAGGGAGCTCCCGCCTATTAAGGTAGGCTAGGAAGGGTTCGGTCCATGGGGCAATTACTGCCATAATTACATGGGCGGAAGGTGTTGGATCTGTGCCCGAGCCCCCAATGATGTCCGAATCGTGTTCGGCATCCGGGGGTGTGATCGGCGCCGGACTGGTATTTCTGCTCTCATCCTGCCATACCACGGATGGCTTGAAGATCCTTTCCATGAAGGTGTTAGGCGGGACGGGGTCGCGTTTAGCGCCCATTTGAGAAAGGATATCCGTTGCTTGGTTATTGTCTCGGGCCATGTGATGAAACTCAAGCCCCTCGAACTGAGCGGATATTTTGAGCACATCATTGCGGTAAGCTGCCATCTTTGGATCTTTTGCATCGAATTCTCCGTTTATTTGGGATATTGCGAGGTTCGAATCCCTGCGCACCTCGAGGCATTGTATGCTCATAGAAACAGCCATCCGGACACCATGCAGTAGGGCCTCATATTCGGCTGCGTTATTGGAGTCTGTATACATGATTTGCAATACGTAACGGACTGTGTCCCCTGTAGGGGATGTTAAGATGACACCATCCCCCAATCCGGCTAACATTTTAGAGCCATTGAAGTACATCACCCAGTTGGAGTATGTGTCATATTCATTGGGGAGTTCGGATTCTGTCCATTCGGCGACGAAGTCGGCCAACACCTTAGATTTAATAGCCCGGCGTGGTTTGTACATTATTTCGAATGATAGGAGCTCGATGGCCCATTTTGCAATGCGTACGATGGCGTCTCGATTATTTATGATATCATTGAGGGGTACCTCGGAGGCCACCGTGATCGAACACTCTTGAAAGTAGTGTTGCATCTTCCAAGATGCCATGAAAACCGCATATGCTATCTTTTGATAGTGCGGGCATCGGGATTTGCATGGTGTGAGGACCACCGATACATAGTATACTAGTTTTTGGAGCGGTAATTTAATTCCTTCTTCCTCTCGTTCAACGACGAGCACCGCGCTCACCACCTGCTGAGTTGTAGATATATACAGTAGCATGGGTTCGCTGATGTTAGGTGCGGAAAGGATTGGATTGCTTGCAAGCAGAGTTTTTATTTCTGCCAGCGTCCGTCCATTCAAAGTGGTCAGTATGTCAAAGCAGGCGATATAGTGGTAGCGCCTTTTCTCCAAATTTGGAGATAAACTGGCTTAAAACTGCCATGCACCTAGCTAGTTTTTGGACCTATTTTAGGTCCGCTGGTATCGCCAATTATGACAAGGATCGTATTTTGGTTGGGTTTGCTTCGATTCCTCTATTGGAAACGATGAACCCGAGAAATTTTCCGGTCAGAACGCCGAAAATGCATTTTTGCGGATTGAGCCGTATGTCATATGTTCGGAGGTTGTCGAACGTGAGACGTATGTCATCCACCAATGATTCAATGTGTTTGGTTTTGATGACTACATCATCTACATATGCCTCCACCATCTTGCCAATTTTTTCCAGGCACGTTTGAATCATGCGTTGGTAGGTTGCGCCGGCGTTCTTAAGTCCGAAAGGCATAGTGTTAAAGAAGAAAGGCCCAAACGGAGTGATAAATGCCATTGTGGCCTGATCGGATTCCTGCATCTTAATCTGATGGTATCCAGAGTATGCGTCGAGGAAACACAGTGAATCGTCTCCTGCAGTTGCATCAATGATTTGGTCAATGCGAGGTAGTGGGAAGGGGTCCTTAGGGCAAGCTTTATTAAGGTCCTTAAAATTGACACAAAGCCGCCAGGATTTGTCCTTCTTTGGCACCATGACCAGGTTTGCTAGCCACTCCGGGTGTTTTATTTCTCGAATAAACCCGGCTTCAAGTAGCTTGGCTAGCTTGTGACGCCCCCAATTTGACCGTACACTAATCATGCACGCAAATGTGTACGACCAAGATCAGGAACTCACGGGAAGATATCAAAACACAACTCTAGACACAAATTAAAATAATACAAGCTTTATATTACAAGCCAGGGGCCTCGAAGGCTCGAATACAAATGCTCGAAGGCACAAGAGTCAGCGGAAGCAACAATATCTGAGTACGGACATAAGTTAAACAAGTTTGCCTTAAGAAGGCTAGCATAAAAGTAGGAACGATCAAAAAGGCGAGGCCTCCTACCTGGGACCTCCTAACTACTCCTCGAAGTCGAACTCCACGTAGAATCATCATCGGGATCCTCTGGCTCCTGGACTCCATCATCTGGTCGCAACAACCGGGTACAGAAAGAGGGAAAAGGGGGAGCAAAGCAACCGTGAGTACTCATCCAAAGTACTCGCAAGCAAGGAGCTACACTACATATGTATGCATTGGTATGAAATAGAAAAGGGGTATCATATGTGGACCAAACTGCAGAAAGCCGGAGTAAGAGGGGGATAGCTAGTCCTATCGAAGACTACGCTTCTGGTAACCTCCATCTTGCAGTAGAAGAAGAGAGTAGATGGTAAGTTCACCAAGTAGCATCGCATAGCATAATCCTAACCGATGATCCTCCCTTCGTCGCCCTATGAGAGAGCGATCACCGATTGTATCTGGCACTTGAAAGGGTGTGTTTTATTAAGTATCTGGTTCTAGTTGTCATAAGGTCAAGGTACAACTCCAAGTCGTCCTATTACCGAAGATCACGGCTATTCGAATAGATAAACTTCCCTGCAGGGGTGCACCACATTTCCCAACATGCTCGATCCCCTTTGTCTGGACACACTTTTCTGGGTCATGCCCGGCCTTGGAAGATCAACACATCGCAATCCTACCTAGGCACAACAGAGAGGTCAGCACGCCGGTCTAAATCCTATGGCGCAGGGATCTGGGCCCATCGCCCATTGCACACCTGCACGTTGCGAGGGCGGCCGGTGAGCAGACCTAGCCTCCCTTATACAAGAGTAGGCATTCCAGTCAACCCGGCGCGTGCCGCTCAGTCGCTGACGTCACGAAGGCTTCGGCTGATACCACGACGTCGAGTGCCCATAACTGTCCCCGCGTAGATGGTTAGTGTGTATAGGCCAGTAGCCAGACTCAGATCAAATACCAAGATCTCGTTAAGCGTGTTAAGTATCCGCGAACACCGAATAGGGCCAGGCCCACCTCTCTCCTAGGTGGCCTCAACCTGCCCTGTCGCTCCACCACAAAGCAACAGTCGGGGGTCGTCGGGAACCCAGGCCCACCTCTACTGGGATGGAGCCACCTGCCGCTTCAGCCCTCATCTCCGAACAATGTCATAAGTAATGTAACAATATAAAGTATATAGCATATGCCCGTGATCACCTCCCGAAGTGATCACGGCCCAGTAGTATAGCATGGCAGATGGACAAGAGTGTAGGGCCACTGATGATAATCTAGCATCCTATACTAAGCATTTAGGATTGCAGGTAAGGTATCATCAGTTGTAGCAACAATGACAGGCTATGCATGAGAATAGGATTAACGGAAAGCAGTAACATGCTGCACTACTCTAATGCAAGCAGTATAGAGGAGAGTAGGCGATATCTGGTGATCTAGGGGGGGCTTGCCTGGTTGCTTTGGCAAGAAGGAGGGGTCATCAACACCGTAGTCGTACTGGGGGTCTCCGGTAGTCTCGGGGTCTACCGGAAAGAAGTAACGGAGGGGGAACACAATAAATAACAGAGCAATCAATGTAACAAAAAGCAAGATGCGGCATTACGTTGTGCTAGGGGTGACCTGACGCGGTACGAGGTGATATCGGTGAAGGGAGGAAACATCTGGGAAAATATCCCCGGTGTTTTGCATTTTCGGACAGATGAACCGAAGGGGAAAAGTTGTGTGTTCGCTATGCTAGGGATGTGTGGCGGACGAACAGGCCGCGTATCCGGATTCGTCTCGTCGTTGTGAGCAACTTTCATGTACAAAGTTTTTCCATCCGAGCTACGGTTTATTTTATATTAATTTTAAAAGAATTAAATCATGTTTAGGATTTATTTAATTATTTTAATTCAACATTGTCCAGAATAGTGTTTGCTGACGTCAGCATGACATCAACAGTTGACCTGGTCAACCTGATAGGTGGGTCCCACCTGTCAGTGACACATTTAGTTATCCAGTTTAATTAACCTAATCAGGATTAATTAGGGGTGGGCCCCACTGTCATTGACTGATTAATTAATTACCTAATAGTTATATTAGTATAGTTATTTGATTAGTTTAATTAATCAAAATTAATTAAGTTAATTAATTCTTTAATTAATTAATTAATTAATTAATTTTATTATTTTTGTTTTTTAAAATGTTCTGGGCAGGGCCCATGTGTCATAGGCCCAGGGGGTCCATGCGGGTTAGCGGGCATGCGGGCGTGCGGGTGCGGACCATGGGGCGCTGGAGGTGCCCGACCCGGACGAGGGCCAGCGGCACGGAGGGGCGCCGGGCGCCGGAGATGGCACCGGCGAGGCCACGGCGGGGCTGGGCGGCACAGGCTGGAGGGGGGTGGCGCGACCGGGCCGGTGGGGGGGTAACACGGAGATGCGGGACCCAAACGGCGTGGACGCGTAGTGAGCGGCGCCCGCAGCGGAGCAGCAGCAGCAGCAGGGCTGCACGGCGGAGGGAGAGCGGCGGGAGGGACGGCCAAGGCGCGGTCATGGCAGGAGCGCACGGGAGGCGTTGGGGCGTGGCCCGGGACGTGCAAGGGGAGGTCGGTGCACGAACCGGGCGTGAGGACTGAGGCGACGATACGGGGCGAGGCCACCGTGAGCGTGGGCCTCGGTGTCCAGAGCGGGGAGGAAGGCGCGCGGGGCGTCGTGGTGCACGTTGGCGCACGCCGGCGCACGCGCACGAGTGGCGGGTGATGGAGCGCGGCCAGGGGAGGCGCCGACCACGGCGAGCAGCGGCGCAGCAGGCTGCAACGGCAACAGCGGCTACGGCCACGAGGAGCGGGACGACGAGGCGCGCGGCCCAGGCGAAGCGGGGTGTGTGGAAGCGAGCAAGCGGGCGCGGGAGGGGAGACACAAGGCGAAGCCGGCGGGGCGCGCGTGTTCGAGGGCAGGGGGAGAGGAGGCCGGGGGCCTCACCG